>NW_009721293.1:0-2795 GCF_000703405.1 Apaloderma vittatum
CCAGTTTTGTGTCATCAGCAAACTTGCTCACTGATGAATATGTTGAATAGTACTGGTTCCAGTAACAATCCCTGCGGGACTCCACTAGATACAGACCTCCAACTAGATTCTGCCCCATTGACCACAACTCTCAGACTTCTTTCTTTCAACTAGTTCACAATCCACTTCACTACCTGATAATCCAGACCACGCTTCCTCACTTTAGCTACGAGGATGCTGTGGGAGGCAATGTCAATTGCTTTACTGAAATCCGGATAAACCATGTCCACTGCGCTGCCAGGGTTCTCAGCAAGGTTCCTCCAGGAGCCATACTGTAACACAGGGAAGGAGGTACAAAAACTTAGCACTGGCCGCACCTAGAGAACAGAGGAGTTACTTGTGCACCACCGCTCTGCTGAGGTCCTTTTTCTGCTGATGTTCCACAACACACTTCAGTTCTGGACATCTCCTCACTCTCGCCTGTGCCAGCTAACCATAACGTGATCCGCAAAGACAAAGGTTCTGAAATGTTTTGGGGACACGAGCCAGGGTCTCAGCATCACAGGATATTCAGTGCCTCAACATGAATGCTGAACATAGACATACAGACAAAATACACAGACACAGGAAAAACCGATTTGGAACAAAATACATAAATCCCGCTCAAAATATATACATCAATAATCTGCCCTTCATCATTTGTTCAATAACATGTTCCAAGCAGAAAAAAAATACACCACAGGAGAAACTAACTTGACCAGACTGCAGCAGAGGGTGGTGAAAACAGATAAAGGTCATTTCTTTGGTGCTCTAAAGCACAAGGTCTGGTCCAAAGACACAGGATCCTTCAGGCTGCTTTTAGCAGACTCTACTTCAGGATTATCAAGAGCAAGGCAAAATGGTGCTATATGACACACCCTTGCCCAACCAACAATTAACAGACAAAAATAGTTGAGTAAAATACTTCAGCCCAAACTAAGCTTTTGTCTCCCTTCCCACATCTAGTTACACATTAAGGCTATACAATTACTGATTTCCTATCAAATCACGCTTGTATTTAGCATGACATACATTTGTCATATAGAAGCAGCTGTTTCTTCACAGCCCAACAATTGAACTAACCTTGAATTTAGAAGCCTCCGGATGAAACTGCTGCTCCACCAGAGACTCCTAGAGGCAAGTCCATACAGCATAGATCCGTCCTACTTTCCTTCAGACTCCTAACAAACCTGCAGATGCTAGACCACTAATTGCCCTGGGCTCATTGTGCAGTCACCAGAGAGGAAGAGGCATCTTCATATGGTGGTAAAAATCTCAGGTGAGGTGAATCACGCTTTGCCAAGTGAGTAAAGCCCAACAGGATGATTCTGGGATCAGCTGTGTATTCAGGTGACCTGCCATAGGTACTAAGGTCAGTCCCTCAGTTTGGTATATCATCTAAATATAAAAGAGTGTTGAGTAGTTTGGATCCTTTTCTCTTTATAGTCAGTGGTTAGAAATCATTGCAATACCTATAGTAGCTACTCTGAACAAAAGTTTCTCTGTGCCTCACCCTTCCATATTTTCCCCTACATTGGGGAAAATTCCCCACTCCTTTAATGTTAAAATGTTGATTCATTAGAGGTTGTTAGGAGCTCAGGAATTTGGTGATGGCCATTGGGATGGTGAAGGTGGAGTTATCTTAAGTCAGTATAAAGAATTAATACAGATTTTTAAGGTAAATATATTAAATTTTCCCCTTATCCAAAATACGTAAATGAAACTGATGAGTTATACTGTAACTACTTGGCGGTAAATTTTCTTCCCACGAGTCCTTTGGATTCAATCACGTATTTATGTGTTCTTTTCATCATATAGATGCAAACCAATGTTAGAAGAATCAGCACTAGTGCAATTCCAAGTAAAACTCCAAGGACAATCACTGCTGTTCTCCAGGCAGAAGTTTCTTCACTTGATGACTGAGGAGACAGAGCTGGAAATTTAAAACACATGTTAGAAATCTTAGCTAGAAAAGGTGACAGCTGCATTTTACTGTTTGGCAGCTTTGAAGCTTTTGAATAATATTAAAAATGTAGTAAAGATTTGTTAACTAGAAATTTTATGGCCCCCTCTCTGAAGGTCCTTGTGATCTGTTGGTGACATCCGTCATCAGGAGCTTTGATGATTTGCTTTGTGGAAAGTGTCTGGAAAGTTCTGGGAGGAGAAAATTCCAGTCTCTTTAGAATAGATGTATAATCTACATGATAACTGGACTAAATGTTTTACGAGTGTTTAAATAGTTTATCTGAAATATTCAAATCTCTTAAAAGACAGACGTTTGTCAGCTTATGTGAAAAGCAGGAGATCTGACCCTCTAATCCCCACACCATCACAGAGGAGCTATTTCAACATCACTTACACTGTACAGTTACTTCAGTAACCATCGTGGGTTGTGTCAACAATGATGTGTCAGGGAGGGAAGGAGATGTGCTGGCACTGGGGTCATCTGTCACGCTGCTCCCCTGCTCTGTGGTGGAACTTTGGCCTTCACCAGAAGGAGATGTGTCATGGGTAGCAGCAGAGGCTGTGCCAGTGGCAGTCAAGGGGCTCCTCATGGAAGATGAAGTGGTCCCTGTCTGCTCTGTGGCCTGCCCCTCTGTGAGTGGCGTGGAGGTGAGCCCTGATGTCTCTGACTCCCCACTGCTGGCCACTGTGGACGAAACTCTGGCCTCAGTGGTATCTGAGACAGCAGATGTGCTGGAGGTGGAAGGCGATGGCTTGGAGTTGGACGTGCTGGTTGCTGGGCTGTGTGTTGTGGCCTCTGGTGTCACAGTACT
>NW_009721293.1:2822-3151 GCF_000703405.1 Apaloderma vittatum
AAAAGACGATGGGATCAACGTAGAAGGGTGAGATTTGGTGGCCGAGCCCATCTCAGTGGTGCTGCTGATGCTGCTTCTCTGGGGGCTGGCTGTGACATCTGAGGAACCTGCAGGAGAGAAGGAGGAGTGATTTATAGCTGCCAGACTAGTCCTGAGAGACAGGGAGGCAACATTGCCACTTGCTGTGCCCATGCCGGTGGCACTGGTGTTGGGCCTCATCGTTGGTAAGGCGGGGCTCATTGCCTTGCTGCCAGTAGACCCCTTAAGTATAATCCCTTCTTGAGTCGGTGTTGTGGGCACAGGGTCTGTCCTCCCTTCTCCATCAGCTA
>NW_009721294.1:0-9772 GCF_000703405.1 Apaloderma vittatum
TGCCCCTGCCCGGCCTGGGAGAGCCGGGGCTCCCGGGGCTTTGGCCACTCGCCGCCCCCCGTCCCCGTGGTCCCCGAGGTGCTGCACCCCTCTGAAAGGAGAAACGGAGGGAGCTGGCTCCTGGGAGCCGCCAGTTGCTCGAACCTCGTCCGAGAGCTCCACCGCAGGAGTTTCTTTCCCAGGCGAATGGCAAGATCCTTGTCTTCCCCACGGGCACGGATTTCATCAAACAAAAACCAGCTTGTTTCTTAGGGCAGAGTTCCCGAACGAGCACGCGATCCCGCTTGACGTTGCCTCGTCCCGGAGTCGCGATTATTCCGCAGCCGAGGAAACGAGAGCATTTCGCTGCTGTTGTAAATACGTGTGTGGCTTCATGGTAAAAGAAAAAGACCTCCTTCTAGGAGGGTGGCACACCAAAGTAATTAAATAACTTTTCTTCTGTTTGTTTGTTAGCTGTAATATCCAGGCAGCGCCTAGGATGAATATATCTGTTTGTTTAAACCACTTTAATTGTTTCTTTGCTTTCCTAAATTGCACCCTTTAGGTTTAGATCTGGCTAAATCCCACTTGTTTTATTGAAACTGATGGGCTAAATTTACATGGAGCTCATTGAGGGAGTAAAATGTTCAGGCTTTGGCTTTGGATCACATCTGAACTGAAAGAAGACAACATTGTTAGGGGTTTTTTTTCTCCTCCTTTGTTTTTATTGTTCTTGGTTTATTTGTTTTATGCTGCTTCCTGTTTTTTAAGGCAAAGGACCAAATAATACTGCTGAAGAGGCAAGAAAACCCCAACTTGTTATATTTTGACCTGTCTAATTTTCCCCGAACGCACTTGTGATTTCTATTTCTCTCTTCCAGTTCTTCCTTTGTTCAGTCTATGTCCCGATGTGCACAGAGAAGATTAACATCCCCATAGGTCCCTGCGGTGGCATGTGCCTCTCTGTCAAAAGAAGGTGCGAACCCGTTTTAAAAGAATTTGGATTTGCCTGGCCGGACAGCCTAAACTGCAGCAAATTCCCACCCCAGAATGATCACAACCACATGTGCATGGAGGGCCCAGGAGATGAAGAGGTTCCCCTTCACGGCAAGACCTCCTTGCAGCCTGGGGAAGAGTGCCACAGCATGGGATCTAACTCGGATCAGTACATCTGGGTGAAGAGAAGCTTGAACTGTGTCCTGAAGTGTGGCTACGACGCCGGTCTCTACAGCAGGTCAGCTAAGGAATTCACAGATATCTGGATGGCTGTGTGGGCCAGTCTTTGCTTCATCTCTACTGCCTTCACAGTCCTGACCTTCCTGATTGATTCATCCAGATTTTCCTACCCGGAGCGCCCAATCATCTTTTTGAGCATGTGCTACAATATTTATAGCATTGCTTATATTGTGAGGCTAACTGTGGGCCGGGAAAGGATATCCTGTGATTTTGAAGAGGCAGCAGAACCTGTTCTTATCCAAGAAGGTCTTAAGAACACAGGATGTGCTATAATTTTCTTGCTCATGTATTTTTTCGGGATGGCTAGCTCCATCTGGTGGGTTATTCTCACACTGACATGGTTTCTGGCTGCAGGACTCAAGTGGGGCCATGAAGCTATAGAAATGCACAGCTCTTATTTCCATATTGCAGCCTGGGCTATCCCCGCGGTGAAGACCATTGTCATTTTGATTATGAGACTAGTGGATGCAGATGAGCTCACTGGTCTGTGCTACGTTGGGAACCAGAACCTGGATGCACTGACGGGCTTTGTCGTCGCCCCGCTTTTTACCTACCTGGTTATTGGGACTTTATTCATTGCAGCGGGACTCGTGGCCTTATTTAAAATCAGGTCTAATCTCCAGAAAGATGGAACTAAAACCGACAAACTGGAAAGGCTGATGGTCAAAATTGGTGTCTTTTCAGTTCTGTACACTGTCCCAGCAACATGTGTCATCGCCTGTTATTTCTACGAAATATCCAATTGGGCCATTTTCCGCTATTCGGCAGATGATTCCAATATGGCAGTGGAGATGCTCAAAATCTTTATGTCCCTCCTGGTGGGTATTACATCAGGGATGTGGATCTGGTCAGCCAAGACTCTGCACACGTGGCAGAAGTGCTCGAACAGACTGGTGAACTCAGGGAAAGTGAAACGGGAGAAGAGAGCAGATGGTTGGGTGAAACCTGGAAAAGGGAACGAGACTGTGGTATGAGAAAAGCACGACATCCTGGCGTTCTGACTGTTCTCCCGTGAAGGACTGATCATGTGTAAGCATTGAGGAGAGTGGGGAGACAGTTACACAACATGTCTCTGGGGGAAGGAGAAAAAAAAAGCCTTAAAGAATAAACAACAAAAAGATTGTGCTGCAGATACAATTAGCCATAAACCGTGCTGCCCAAAATAGGAAAGCCCAGGGAGGCTTTAAAAGCTGTGAAATATCCAAACACATTATCTTCCTTTTATTTTCTTTTTTAAAGCAGGATGCAATATACTGAATCAGTAGAAGCTGAGGGACTGTAGCCCAGAGCTGTGGGATGTTGTTTTGTTTTATCGTCTTATAGCTGGTGGATTAAAGACAGTCCAGGGCCAAATTCTTTGCTGATTTAAGGTCCAGTTATCAGAAGATGGAGCACCCAGGACCTTGGTTATATGTTTTCTTTCTGAGCTCGGCATCATAAAGGAAGCGCTTGCCAAGGGTTGTGTCTTTATGGCCTGGGGAATTCTGGGGATCCCATATGCTGGACAAGTCAGCCAAGGATCAGGTCCTCCATCAAATACCGGGTGGACCTTCCAGGTCTGAAAGTTACCCACAATGAGTAGGATTTAGTAAGGTGTTAGTCAGGTTTATTCCTTAAGTCATCTGATGGTCTAATAGTACTTTTGATTCTTTTTTTTGTAAAAAAAAAAAAAAAAGAAAAAAAGAGTAAACTGATCTGAATTGAGAGTTGACTCTGCCTTGAGCAGGTATTTAGACGACTCTAGGTTTCTTCCCACATGAATTATTCTGTGGGTCTATCAATAGTTCTAAAATTTTCTGAAAGCTTTACTCAAGGCAATTGTCAGAAATAGAGGAGGCAGTGGGAGCTGGGAAACCGTGTATGGTCTTCTGCATCGATTGTCGTTACCATCTGCCTCTGTTCCTGTCCCTTCAGGTGCTCCTGCTATTTCCAGTGGACTACTTGATTCTGCTGCATTTAATAGCTTTAAATAAAGACTCACATTATACTGTTCCTTCCTCTAGGAAAGAGAAAAGTGAGTTGAGGGTCTTTTCAAACAATGCCACTTTTTCTCCAAGTAAACTTATCTGTCTCTCTCTGGAGACCACTTGCATGAAGCAATTAAATCTTAATATATTTCATTCAGTGTGATGGTATCTCTGCAGACGCCAGCCTGGGGAGAAGTGAAAAGTTAAGTTCCTTGGCAACCTCGTGTTCACACAGATCAGTTGTATAATTAAGTGTGTCAGTTACAATTAAAAGAACATTCTCAGCCCATGACATCACAGTACAGCTGACTGCCTCACGACGATGCTCCAATTGCTCGCTGACAGCTAGGGAGAATTTTTTTTTTTAATACATATTCGCATGCAGAATGTGAGCAGACATTCAGCCCTCAGGAACAACAAGAGACATTTCCAGCTTTTGTAAAGGGATCCCAAGAGAAGAGATATAACTTCTTGGTGAATGATGTTGTTTCACAGCAACTGTTGAGTTTTCTTATCTCTTTATTTGAGGAGATGTGGGCTTGTTCTTGTGGCGAGCTTGAATCTTGCGTGGAGGGCTTGTTTAGCTAGTGAGAAAGGTGATGCAAACAGAAGTAGCCCAAAAGCACTTAAGAGAACACGGTTCTGATACTCTATCCCTCTGAAGAACCTTCGGTTCCATCTGTGTGCCTAAACTTTTCCTTCATTTGTTTCTGTGGAACCTGGTCAGCTGCAGAGCGTCCCCCTGATGCCTCGAGTCGCACAACCTTTGAGGGCAGCTGAGAATAGGCTCTGTTTTATTACAACCCTTGCTTTTCACAGGTGCCCCATGTGCTTCCCAAACCACAATTCATTCCAGCTCTGGCCCTGAGCACTAATCTGTCCCAGAAGAGTGTATTGTTTCAACATCAATGTTGAAACATGTGCTGGGGCACATTTGTTGCTTTTTTTTTTTTTAAACAAAAAACAACACACCAAAACCCAAACCCCAAACAAACCCTAATTGCAGTCCTTGTGGTTGGGCTCCCTCTCCAGCAGAACAAGTGACAACTTGACACATTCTGCTCAAGACGCATAAGCGTTGTCTTGGCCAACGCTGCATACCAGCCAAGCCTTTTCATTCTCGCCGCAACGTCTCTTATTGTTAGAGTTGTGTTTGCATCTGGTTATTCCTTTGTGGACAAGGGGTTCTGCAAATAGGAGACCTTCAGATGGCCGAGCTTCTCCATCATGTGATCTTTCAAGGGATGTAAAGTCAGCAGCTATGTGTTGACAACCAAGGGGTGAGGATGCAGTATGAGCCTTTTCCTTGTTACCTGATATTGGACTGTGCCAAGGTGTCATGTTCACTCAAGTGTCCTTCACTCTGAAATGATTTGGATGCTCTCTTGGCCAATATGAGCCATGTTTGACCCGACTGATTCAATAAATGCCATTTTTAATCATGTTATGTACACAGAAATGAATGTTAAGTGGTACCTTGTTATCAGAACCCTGCACCTCTGCCTGTGACCCCATGGACTGTGGCTGATGGGTCATCTGAGATGGTGAAAGTGAGTCGGATGAGGAAAGCACTGTTTAGCCCTATGAGAGACCTGGTGGGGGGATATTCCATTAAAGAATGTTAAGAGATTTAGATACTATGGGGAGGATGTGGGCTGGGGAGAGACACCAGCTGCTGTTCTCGAAGGAACATCTTTCCCAAGTGTTTAGGGGATCACCGTACCAGCTCAAAGTGAGAATAGCTGTTGTAGTGATAAAACATTCCACAGACATATTCATCCATGTGCATTTACCTTGCCCTGCTTTAGGGCTCTTATGAGTGGGAAGTCACAGCAGATAGCCTAAAACCTGCTGGTTGTGAAGAGTGGGTATCTGCAACTTATATGTTCTCTTGTTTCAACATTATTATGAATTTAAAGCCAAAAAATGTGTGACTAATCCTGTCTCGGAAGTGCAGTTGCTGCGGTTATACAACTAGAAACTTTGCAGCAGTTACCTTCCTTGTGCAGTCCCTGCTCCCATCTTCCCCCACCCCAGTGTGTGCTTTTCTCACCGCAGGTTTCGGAAGCATCTGCTAGAGAGGTACAAGCTTAGCTCTTACATTAAACAGACAAGTTAACTCCTGTTTCTGAATTTTAAGGAAATAGACACTGATTATCTTGGGGTGTACAGAAAATATATCTACTTCAATGTATGTACTGTAAATTTCTAATTTATCACTGTAAAAAAAACCCAAACAAACAACTTTGCTATTTAATTTTTATATCAAAATAAAACTTTAACCTCTGTGGATAACTAAGGTATTGCTAGCAGCCCTCAGGGTTTTGGTGAGTTTGTTTCTTAAATTAGCTTTGTTTTGTTCTGCACTTTAATTCTTTTCTCTAAAGGAAGAAGGACTGGAATGCTCACTCTCTGGTGAAGGGATGCTGCAAATGGGTTAATCAAACATGGTTTGGATCTAAATGTAGGTTGTAAGAAATAACTGAGAACAAACATCATTGGGCAATAGTGAACGTACATGGACAGAAACCTTTTCAAAGGCAATGAACAGGTCCCGAGTGCTGGCTGGGGATGCAGCCAGAGCTTTGGGCTTGTCTGAGCGTGTCCCCAAACCCGAATGGGAGTGCGAGATGCCACAGTACAAGAAAAACATTGAGGTGTTGGAGAGGGTCCAGAGAAGGTCAATAAAGCTGATGAAGGGTCTGGAGAACAAGATTTATGAGGAAAAATTGAGGGAACTGGGATTATTTAGTCTGGAGAAAAGGAGCTGAGAGGAGACCTTATCACTCGCTATAACTATCTGAAAGGAGGCTGTAGTGAGGTGGATGTTGGTCTCTTCTCCCAAGTAACAAGTGACAGGATGAGAAGAAATGAGCTCAAGTTACTCAATGGGAAGTTTAGGTCAGATATTTGGACAAAAATCTTTATTGAGAGAATGGGGAAGCATTGGAGCAGGCTGCCCAGGAAAGTGGTGGAATCATCATTCCTGGAAGTGTTCAAAAAAAGTAGAGACGTGGCACTTTGGGGCATGATTAGTGGTCATGGTGTTGTTGGGTTGACAGATGGACTTGATCTTAGAGGACTTTTCCAACATTAATGATTCTGTGATGGAAGCATGACCATGCACTGCTGTAGCACTGCTGTGATGTGGCTCCTAGGGAGAGCAGAGCCTTCTGTAAGTCTCCTTTTTATTTCACTTATTACAGAATATGTGCATCTGAAGACACACTGAGTATTCAGATCTAGGGTGTGTGGTGGAGAAGCGCAGAGTCACCCCCTACCTGTTTGGTGTATGAGAATTAATGGCTTTTGGAAGGGGGATATTCTGCTCTTAGTAACATGCTTAAAAATTACTCCAGTTCTAGGGGTAATCTCATCACTTCAGGCAACAGATTCAACTGTTTGTCTATATTTAATTGTGGGGTTTTTTTGTTTTTAATTAAGCTTATTAATGTTCTGCTTATTTTAAATGTCTTTTTGTCTTTTCTGTTCACAGTTAGGACATACCATGGCAGTGAGGCATTCTCTCTTTTTGTGAGCATCCCTCACCAGTTTCTCTGACACTGATAGCACAGTTTGCGGTATTAGTTATCATCTAAACCCACTTAATCATCTCCATCATAAAGTGTTCTGTGTGTGGGATTACTTAATTAGCATAATGTTATTCTAATAAGAACCTAAATCATACTAGAGTGCATAATAGCGAGGATGCACTATAAAGACAGTAGGAATTATCACCTGTGGATCTGTGACTAATCAAGTTTTGAAGAGCAGCATCTAAACCTGGTAATTAGAATGATTCGCTCATGCCTTTGGCAGCTCATCACTGCAATGTTCTCAGGATGGTGATTAATGAGATCTCTGAAACTTATACTTAGGAGTCTTTGATATAACAAACACAAAAGGGAAGAGCTTCTAGGGGCGAGAGTGGGATCTGCCTCTTGTCACTGGGGCCATTCACGTCACCAGAGATCCTCAGATATAGCATTCCAGATGGTGTTGGCTGCTTCAGATCTCTCTGATGGCTTCTTGCCCTTATGCACATCCCTCACATCAGGCATCTCGGAGCATCACCTGTGAAGTTACAGTGGGTTGCTGCAGTGGCTTCAAATGGCAGACAACCTCTCTGAGCCACTGGGATGACATATCAGCCCAGCCCTGTGCATGAAGAGCAGTTTGTGACTATATACAAAACTCACAAAATTCTTGTATTTGTTTTGCTGTTTGGGCTTGGGGTTTTTTTGCTTGGTTGGTTTTGTCTTTTTTTTTTAAAGCTGTTTTAAAGAGAGCAAATGTTAAGGAGTTTGTAGCACAGGAGACCAAAGCTCTGCTGACAGAAATCAGGAGCATCCAGTAACAGGAAAATGTGTTATCATGACACCTTTTTTTCAGTGGCGGAGTTTCCATCACATCCCCTCCATACTCTGCCGCTCATTTCTATAACTGCACCACATTTGAGCTCCTCCTTCATTCTGCCAGTACAACTATTCGCAGTGCTGCGCTGCAAAGCAGTTCAGCAAAAAGATCGGGGTTAAAAATAACCATCAGGGGTTTTGCTTTGTTTTGTGCTGGAGGTTTATTTTTAACTTGGATTGCATCAGTGATCTGGTTTATGCAGCAGCCCCACCAAGAGCTGTACTGGTACAGCGAGGCAGCTGGGGGAGCAGGGATCTGCCTGACCTTGCCTTGGCTCCTGAAAGTGCCTTCAGCTGCTCCCCAAGCCCTCTTGCACCATCATCCCTATGAGGCCAGAGCTGCGTCCACCTGCAGGGATGCAGGAATAGGCGAGGACAAACAGCAGCCTCCTGGCCACTCCAGCTTCCGCAACCTCAGCTAAATAGCAAATCCTTCTGGAGGGCTGTTGGTAACTCCCCAGGTTTGATGCTTTGCCTAGAGTGATCAAGTCCAGATTTGAACTGCTTATCTATAGGTGAAAGCCCCATCGCACAGCCCCTTAGCAGCTGTGTCACTGATGCTCCATAATGGTCTTTTCGGCATGTTTGGGCCAGTTGGCTCATAATATATGCCAGGAATTTGCAGCCTCTCTCTTAGCTTGGGATAATTCAACCAGACTGGGTAGATTTAGGTTAAACGTTAGGAAGAAGTTCTTTACTATGAAGATGGTGAAACATTGGAATAGGTTGCCCAGAGAGGTGACGGAGGCCCTATCCTTAAAAACATTCAAGCTCCGGCTGGATGGGGCTCTGAGCAACCTGATCCAGTTAAAGATGTCCCTGCTCACTGCAGGGGGGTTGAACTAGATGACCTTTAAAGGTGCCTTCCAGCCCAGCACATTCTATGGTTCTATGGTTCTATGATTCTATGATTCTATGAATCTATGATTCTACGATTCTATGATTCTATGGTTCTATGATTCTATGTGGTGCTTAGGGACACGGTTTAGTGGTGGACTTGGCAGTGTTGGGTTAACTGTTGGACCTGATGATCTTAACGGTCTCTTCCAAAATGATCTTATGATTCTATGTTCTTGTGCTTGCAAAGCCAACACTGGCTGCCACAGTGATGAGGCAGAGCATGGTCCAGGCTGGAGCTGCATTGTGCTGTCCTCCTGCTCCACCTCGCCAAGAAGAATGGACAAGAGGATGAGTGCAGATCAGACAGCTCCCAGCTGATGCTGAGCTGGTACAGGAGATCCCATATCACTAGGATTTCCTGCAGCTGGGAAAAGATTTCTGGCCAGAGCTCCTGCGCATCCTGGCAGTCTCCAGCTGTTGTAACAGCTCTCTGTTGTTAACAACCAGATGGGGGGTTTTTTACGCTCTGGGAACAGCCTACCAAAGAGTCACCACAGGGCTGGAAGAGCACAAAGGTGGCTTAGGGGGTAGTAGCACCGAATGAGGGCTCACATGCTAAGATATCACTGAGAAGCTGTTGCTCAGTTTTTCTAGTGTTGGGGGGGAGCAGGGGCCTCCTGTGTTCCAGATGTTAGGTAAAACACCAGAGGAAAAAGGTTAAACTCCAAACATAAATGTTGTACCACAAAGTTTACTGTAATTCGTAACTTTCGATTTTGTTGCTGCATTTGCTTGCCAGAAGCAAAAGTGCTGATGGATTAGATCCACTTCACAAGGTTCAGGGAAGGGAGACTTAATTTCAGTTTTGTCCAGTTTTAAATCAATGGTTTAAAACATTTATTAAATAACCCCAAACAACAACCAAAAAACCCCAATTTCCCATGGCTTTTTGATATACTGGTGAGATAAGTATCTTCATTTTGTATTTCCATCAGCGTTTCTCGAGTTTCCTGCCTGGCTCTCTCACATCCTGAGCTTACTCTGAGGAAGGGAAAAACATCCTTCCTGCAAAATAGCTGCAAATCACTTGATAAAGTGCTTCTACAATATAAGGGTTTAAAACATTATTATGCAGAGAAACAGGCTGACATTACATGTTTTACTGGCTGAAGTATTTTCTGAAACAACTCGGAGGCACTCTCACTCGAGTGCTTGGTATGGGGTGATAAGCAGAGTGCCGTGGAAAAGCAGGAATTGAGTCTCAAAAGACTGACTTTTTCTTGCCGTTTTTGGGTCTTATGCTTTGCAGCAAGGAGTGGCTGACATCTAGCGGCA
>NW_009721295.1:0-4538 GCF_000703405.1 Apaloderma vittatum
CGGGCCGAGGCTGCCGCTGTCAAGTTAATGAGGAGAGAGCTTTGAAATCTCAATTTTATTGATTTTTTTTTTTCAAAAGCTGCAAACTGGAAGAACCATTGCAGGTTCTCAGGGCTGCTGGCGGTGGGAGGAGGGCAGGGAGGTGTCTTCGGGAGATGGTTTTCGTTGCAAGTTGTGCTCTCCAGACTCAGCCCCAGAGTTTGGGGGCCCTGCAAGCACCAGCCTCCCGGTGGGATCCCAGCTCTGCGACCCACCAGAGGGATGAGTTTTCCCCAGAGCTTTGGTTATTCCGGTCACAGTTTTTCAGCCCATCTGAGGGGCTGCAGGTGTTGGTGCAGTCTGTACCATGTGGGGCTCAGTGTGCTCATCAGGGACACGCCAGATGGGCGAGTTTTCTGGGTAAAATGCCCTTATTTTGCCAATTGTAGCCAAATATTTTTCGCCATCACCTGACATTCAGTTAGAAGTGTTTCAGAGAGGAGACTACACAGCATTTAAAAGAATCCATGGCTGGAGTCAGGGTTGCTGGATCTGAGCACTTGGCCCGAGGCAAGGAAGGGGAGCGGGGCAAGCGCTACAGGGGGGTCTCTGTCTTTTCTTTGCTGCAGCTCTTGCCCCAAAATCCTGCTGGTCCCCTGAGCATCAGCCACCGTGCTGTCGGAATATCTGCAGCGCCATGGTCAGACGTACTCCGTGTGCTCCCTCCATCGGTTTATTTCTGCTTTTTTCCCCTGTTATTTTCTTTACTCGAATGCACAAATCACTTTAGATTTAAAATGCAGAGTTTAAATCTAAGGCAAATCAGATTTGAATTTGAATTCCCATCGAGTTAGAAATTGTTTCTGAACAGTGAGATTATTTGATTAGCAGATTGCTTTTAACCTACCTGCTCATCCATGCAATGAAATGCAGAAAAGTGAATTGTGGTCTTAAAACAACTACCCTGTTTAAGCCACCGAGGCAGCAGTGGGAAGTTTAATTTCATTAGTGTGATACTCAGAGATGTAACTTAATCACATTAAGTATAGATCAGTGTGCTCTCATTTAAGCTCTCCAGACTTCAGAAAGTGGGGGCAAATCATCTCCCACCCACCTTTAATCCAAGGAGAAGCAGAATTTTCCAAGGAAAAGGAACCAGTAAGGCTTAGGGAGAGCTTGTCCCGGTGCTTGTTTCAGCTGTTTTCTCCCCAAAGGAAGGTAATAAATGAGTAATAGCTTTAACCCCCTGTACAACACCCTTGTTCCTGGGGAGAAAGAAGCCAGGCAAACTGCTCATTGTCCCTCCCAAATGGCCTAAGCCTTGCCTTGCTCGGTACTCAGCCCCATCACCAACCACCTGAACCTCTCAGGGTTCATCCAGCGTGAGGACGCCGCCAAGCCCTACGTTAGCCAGCCTGGAGCATCGCAGAGATTGACAGGACTGAAGATCGTACAAAACCAGCACGGTTCATTAATGGGACTCAAAAATGATATTCTTGCTCCTCTGGGCTCCCCTCTATCAGCGCAGTGCGTTTCAGTCAAGCTCACCAGGTGCTCATTGCTCGCCCAAGCTTGGCAGAGCCCCCAAGGAGCCTGGGTCCCCTCAGCACCACCCCTCGGCTGCATCCTGCCAGCACGGGCAAGGGGCACAAACGCTGCAGCAGAGCTGCCAAGCTGTACTAGGTGACTTAAAAGTTGCTTGGGCTCCTCTTGGTCCTTAAAATAGGTTGGACTTGTTTGTTTGTTTGTTGAGAAAAGTCCTAAAAGAGTTGTTTTGGCTCAGCTTGGGGAGGCTCAGTGCTAAACTGAACAATTCCTGGTGTCCCCTGAGGCAGATCAATGTCTCCAACATCATTTTCACATCAGCAAAAGTGAGAAACAGGCAGAAGAAACTTGCCTGTCGTTCTGAGGATCACGTTCAAAGCTTTGTCAGGCAGCCCAGGCTCTCCTGGCTGGCAGATGATGTTGGTTTAAGTCAGACAGTCTCATTCCGAGCTGGAGAAGGTTTACAGGGACCAGAGCCATGCAAGGTGCCGCATGTGACACATCCATGCTGTGCCCTGGCTTCTCAGGAACCCAGCACTTTTTATCTTTCAGCATCCACATGGATGCAGAGCCCCGGCTCCACACCGTCCCGGCGACAGCTCAGGGTTGGGGTGGCGAGGAGCCTGTCTCTGCCCTCAGTAATTGGATTCGCTGTTGATGTCTGATGGCACTTCTGCGTGGTGTTTTATGAGGCAATGCCTTAATTAGTAGTGTTTATTAGCCTGTCTTAATTGCCTGCTCAAGACTGTAGGACCCACGGTCATCAATAAATGATGGCAGGGTTGCAGAGTGCCAGAGCCTGGCAGTGCTGATGGAGCACAGCCTGAGTCCCAGCCAGGCGTGTGAGTCTCAGGTCTCACCTGAAGGCCCCTGGTCTCCTGCCTCTTAGCACCTTCGGTCCCTCTCCTCCCACATCCCTTTCGGAGGAAGAGGACCCCACCTGCAGGGCTCTCCATGGGCAGACTCCCAGCATGGGCTGCTGTGCAGAATCGTCACAGAATGGTTTGGGTTGGAAGGGACCTTAAAGACCATCTTGTTCCAAGCCCTTTGCTGTGGGCAGGGACACCTCCCAGTAGACCACGTTGCTCCAAGCCCCGTCCATCCTGACTGGGGGCTTCCACAACTTTCTGGGCAACCAGTTCCAGTGTCTCACTGCCCTCATGGTGAAGAAGAGATGCAATGGTGCCACCTGGTGAGATCAGGCAGCCAGGCTCCCCACCTCAGGGGTCCGCAGCTGGTGATCGTGGGGAGCAGAGCCTCAGCCACACGGACAAACCTGGCACGCCACCCCTGACATGGCACACCGAGTCCTGTGTCACTCAGAGGGGATCCAACCCTAGGCCAGGGGTGATTCCCCAGGCTGAGATGGGAATCTTGAGGGTCAAGTCAACACCCAGTGACCACAGACAGGAGTTGTGAGCCCCACCTGCGGCACCCACGGCTGTGCAGGCTACATTCCCACGAATCCCAGAACCTTTCTGGGATCCACCTGGATTAGTTATCACATACCCCCAGAGAAGCCAGCCCTGTTGCTGCAGTTTGGTAACATTTGCGCTGCCACCACCTGTGTTAACAGGGTATTTAGCGAGCAAATAAACAGTGAAAAGAAAACAGCGTACAAGGAAATAAGTTTTCTCTTCAACGGTTACAGCACGGGTATTCTCCTGTCCCCTGTGCCAGTGGTAAATACAGGAGGGGCCGAATTCCAACTAATCCTGAGTTCGGAGCTCCCTCTTGTTCTCCTGGCAGAAGGGAGCCATCAAGACAGATGGTACCCACCATCTTTATGGCCACTGAGCACCAGCACAGAGCGAAAGGCAGCAGCTCCGATGCGGAGGACACAGCCCGGGGCTGGCAGGTCATGGGGGACCGGTGGAGGTGGGAGCACCTTCCCTGCTCTCCGTACCGGGATCGAGTCTCTTCCCAAGTGACAGCCCAGCCAGGGCCGTGACAGTGGCCGGCAGCCGCTGCCCTCGCTCTAATGCGGTTTGTAGTTATTGGAAACTGGACTGCGAAGGAGCCAGGATCCCGTTTCTATGGAAATGTCCTGGAACAGCAAACGAGGGAAGAGAAAAACAGAAGATATGTTTAACGGCAGCTGCTAGGCAGGGCTTTCTCTGGAGGGGTTGTGATGTTGTTAGGAGGCATCGTGGGTCTCCTGTGTATTGGGTTTCCCAGCTCACCGTCACCTGCCCAGTGCGTAGGAGCCTGCAGGAGGGTGCCAGGATGGCGAGGACCTTGTTGCTTTGCACCTCTGTGCAGCTCTTGAGCTCCCAAACCCCCATATGAGGCCAGGCACAATGCACCCGCCCCAGAGCAGCCCCAAATGCCGGGACACCCCACCTGCCCTGTGCCCTGTCCCCCCCAGGTCCCCATCCCTGTGGGTTCCCAGCCCTGGGGCACCTCAGGGCTCCCCAGCCCAAGGTTGGGGGGAGCTGGGGCTTGGTTGGAGGGTTAGAGGCATTGTTCTACCCAGTTTTGGGGCCAGTTTTGTCCACTATATTTATCAAAGATGTGGATGATGGGATCGAGTGCACCCTCAGTAAGCTGGCAGATGGCACAAAATTGAGTGGCAGCGTTGATGTGCTGGAGGGTAGTGAGGCCCTGCAGAGGGATCTGGACTGGTTGGATTGATGGATGGAGGTCAGTTGTATGAGTTTCAACAAGTTCAGGTGCCGAGTCCTGCACTGGGGTCACCACAAGCTCAGGCAGGAAAGCGATTGTGCCCCTGTGCTCACACTGGAGGGGCCACAGCCTGAGCACTAGGTTCAGCTCTAGTACAAGAAAGACACGCAGGTGCTGGAGTGGCTCCAGAGAAGAGCAACGAAGCCTGTGAAGGGTCTGGAACGAGGAGCAGCTGAGGGAGCCGGGGCTGTTTATTCCGGGGGAGGCTGAGGGGAGACCTCATCGCGCTGTGCAGCGACAGGGCAGGGGGTTGCAGAGAGGTGGGGTCGGCCTCTTCCAGGCAGCTCTCAACAGGGCGAGAGGAAACGGGCTCAGGTTGCACCAGGGGA
>NW_009721296.1:0-750 GCF_000703405.1 Apaloderma vittatum
CTCCTTTCTCACTGCCTTAAAGATCCTTAACCACCATTTTGTGGTCACTGCAACGAAGGCTGCCCTTGAACTGCATGCTTCCCACAAGCCCCTCCTTGTTGGTAAGAACAAGGTTGAGCAAACAATCTCTTCTTGTAGGCTCTTTACTACCTGGAAAAGGAAGTTGTCATCGATGCATTCCAGGAACTTCCTGGATTGCTTGTACCTTGCTGTGTTGTCACTCCGACAGATATCTGGGTGGTTGAAGCCCTCCATTAGGACCAGGGCTTGCGAATGTGAGGCTGCTTCTGTCTCTAGAGAGCCTCATCCCATTGGTCATGCTGGTCAGGTGGCCTGTAGCAGTTGCCCACTACAATGTCTCCTGCCCATGCCTTCCCTTTAATCCTGACCCATAAAGTCTCAATCATTTCCTCATCCATCCAGCTATGTGGGCTCCAACCTGTCACTGACATAAAGGGCAACATAACCCCTTTCCCTGCCTGTCCCTCCTAGACAGGTGATATCCTTTCATTCTCACTCTCCAGTCACAAGTGTCATCCCACCATCTCTTTGTGATGCCAAGATGCCAGTATCATCACCCTGCAGGTGAGCATTTATCTCTAACTCCTCTTGCTTATTCCTCATATTATGTGCATTCACTTAGAGGCACTTTAACTGAGTCCTCAGTGCAGGTGACTTGCTGACTGGTAATTCCTTCTCCAGTACCTCAGATGCTCTCGCTCCTGTCTGTAATCCATCAATAGCACTTAC
>NW_009721297.1:0-16978 GCF_000703405.1 Apaloderma vittatum
TTCTCGTCTATCAACACCCCCAAGTCCTTCTTCCTTCTGCATTATGAAAGGGTTTTCTTTATTACCACAATGTAATCCTTTGTCAAATTTAGCACCACTGATACCGCCTCTACACATTAAACAAAGTGACTTTGGGCGGTGAGGATGCACGGTACATACGTGACGTGCTGTGGCGTTCAATAACCACACGGCCCACGCCAGCACCCCCCCACCCACGGGGTCAGGAACCAGCCTGGGCTCTTGCGGCAGAACGGATTTTGAGCCGAGTGCCTGGGTTATGCACGGCAAAAAAACGAAATGCAAAGCACTGGCTCATTTTACTAAAAGATACGTAACTTCACTTTGACTGGCTACGCGGTTTGGAAGACTGAAGTAATCCTTTCAGTCAAGACGAAATAATCCCTAATAATGCTGTCACAAGCAAGTAAGTTTTACAGCTACACCAACTTTAATGACAGCTGGCAATTTTCTCTTCCCAGTCAGGACACTTACTGATGTCTCAGAGTATATAGATGGACGAGTCCTCTTTCAAGTTGTAAATGGATAATACTGAATTTCAGATTTTTGCTGTGTTAACCACTTGCATTGAATGGCCCATACAGCATGTGATAAAAACCATCATTCTTGCCTGCTGAGTTTTCTTATTAGAAACCCTTGGCCATCTTTTATGCTTTTCTTGGTTTTTGTCTTCTATCTTAAAATTTTGGCTTTGCTTTTGAAAGACTCAAAGCACTACAGATGTCTAGGTCAGCTTATATATGTGCACATTGTGAACATTTACACAGGCACATACATAATTCTCAGTATGAGCAAAAATACAACGTTTAAAGTTTAACCATTTTAACAGACTTGGTACCTGATATTTTTGTGAAATTAACAAATAGTCAAATCAAGAACTGTTCATCAGCACAGAGCACTGTGTTGTCCAGAAAAAAAGAGAATTTACTGTCTCAGTGTCTTGGTTTGCTTTGCTCATTTCCACTTGGGGTGTCCTTTCCAGTCTTTCTCCTCTTGCTTTCATCATTCGCATGTGCTGTCCGATGTGCTGTTCCAGTTTCTTTTCACTGAGGGATCTAAGTAAACATGGTAAAATTACTATTTCAGTTGCTTTATATTCACGGACCCTTCCAGTTTAAAGTATTTTAGCACATTTCTGTCAAATCTATGAAGGGAGACACCAGGAGCAAAACACACAAATGCTGTGGCTTTGCCTTTGCTCACCTTCCACCGCCACGTCTCACAGCGCCTCTCGTGCTTGCAGGGATCTAGTTGGTTAGTTAGTTAGTGAGTTAGTCAGTTAATTAGTTAGTTAGTTAGTTATACTAGGGATATTCAAGCCAATACAAGAACAGGACTGAAATAGCAATGGCTGCTAAATAAATGCTTTTGCTGTCCTTTACTTCGTTGTGCTCATCAGACCTGCCGGGCCACAGCCGTGCTATCTGTAACCTCTTCCATAGTACAAGATAGTACAATATAGTGTGTTTTTCCTTAAGGCTGATTAAAATTTCCCTTGGTTTACAGACGGCTCTTTAGTAGTTATGTCCTGAGGTTATCAGCTAGAACACGCCTGGACAGTTTGTAAAGTTACAGCTCCACATAAAGATACACTAATTGTTAGAAGTGCAAAATGGTGCAAACCAACATATCTTGTAATCAGAAAACCAAACAAAACATTCCGGGCTTTCCCCATGTATGTTAAAACCAAATAGAAAACAAAAAAAAACCCCTTTGAAACTTAATTTGGATGTTTTCTAAAAACAGCATCAAACATTTTACAGGCTCTTAAAATTCTGGGACACGTTCATACTTCTCCTCTCTCTTTTTCTTTTAATAAACTCTCACAAAGAAGTATGATATTAAGTATTTTCCAGCCCAGCTGAGAGATGAGAACAACTGAGACAAGTATGTAAATTTATACTGCAGGACGAGCCTGTCAATGTGAGGCCATCAATCAGCTGAGATTTGTTTAGTTTGTTTTGCAGAAAGGACCAGAGACACTCAATTTCTAGTCAGCTCTCTGGCTCACTGTATGAAGATGACATAGAGATACTATAAAATAGTTGGTTTATTACTAAAATAAATGATTACTATAATAAAATAAGAATTGCTTTAACTGCATGCTTCTTGTCTTGATATTGCATTGTGCAGGAAGAAGCAAATGCATATAGCTCAGGGCAAGTCTTGAAGCCCTAGTGACTACCTTTTACTTTTTTCTTTTTTTTTAAAGTAAGCCTGGAATTATTGTTTTTTATTTCTCTTTTAGTCACACTGTTTGTTGATCAGGTTGCAAGGCTTTTTACTTCACAAGTCGGCAAAAAAGAAACAAGTACTTTCATACTAACAAAACTAAATGGAAGCCATCAAAAGCATCCTGCAGGAACAATTTACAGTCTCGGCTTTTCAGCACTCACCTTGTACCTCCATCTTTTACTTTCAGCAACTTTTCCTCTGTTGTTTCAGGTGTAGGATCCTGTTTCTCAGATCCCTCTTTCCTGGTGTTACCAGGAACATCTGGTGCATTTGTTGGTATCTCCAGCAAAATATGATCCTAACACATTACATGGAAGTGACAGCAATTAAAAACGGGTTTCATACAGAAATCAAAGATGTTGGAAGGGCTGTAGCTCTCCAAGTCCCCGGTTGGTGCCCTGTTGGGGAATCGCTGTGATGGGCGCTTGGTTCCTGTCCTGGGCCGGGCTCCAGCGCCCAGCGAGGAACACCGCACACAGGGTTCATTGACACGGAATTGCATCCCGAGTTCTAAAGAAGTTAAAAAGTAGCGTGTGGTGGCCAAGTTCCTCAACCCATTTTGGGACTGCTAACTCCAAACCATCATCAGTGTGGCAGTGTGGCCCTTGGGGACACCTGAATTCAGCAGCGGAAACAACCGAAAATGCTTTGGCAGTATTTTTTCCTTTTACAGAGAGTCGATTTTGTGGAAGAGTATCGTTCTGAAAAGTGTGTGACTGAGAAAATGTGCTTCCTCACCGATGGGCTGTGCACGTGCAGTGGCAACACCCGGCAAATCCAACCTCTGTCTGCAAGTAACAGATCACCGGGGCCTGGGACAAGGGTGGCCAAGTGCGTATCTCCCCATGACGTGAGCCAAATCTGGGCAACAAACCACCATTCTAACAAGAACAGCTTGAAAACTAAAATCTTTAGGGTTAAATAAAGGAATATTCTCTGTAGCGTTCAAGGAATAGGAAAACTGCTTCTAATAAGATGATCAGAGAACAAAGGAAAACGCTCAACACGGGAGCAAAAATTGAAGACCGTTGATCCAAAACCAGGAGAAGGTGTCGCAAAGCTGACGAGTTTCCGCAGTCATCTGTGAGCAGCCGGGGCCTCCTCTGCTCGTGTTCCTGTGGTGCCACCTTCTGCCCAGCACCTGGAGGTGCCAGAGTCCCCCCACCCCAAGCTCCTGCACCCGCCAGCCCTTCGTATCATTCTAAGCACCAAAATACACCCAGTTTGGCTTTTTTTTTTTTTAAAAAAAAAAAGATGAAAAACCTTTTAACAGGAGAAATTCAAGAGTTGCTTTCTGCGAGTGAACATGTTAGTCTCCCCATTTATTTATGTGGGAACATGGAAGAGAAATTGAGGAATATTTAACTGTCTCACTAACAATATACTTACTCTTTCTCTTGCCGTTCAAAACTCAATTCTCCTCTATGCTAACCGAGTTTCCCCAGTCCTAAAAACAACTGTCAGGTTGGCCAAAACAAAGACCTCTGTTTTGGTGAGGAGACCACACAGCTACAAGAGGGAAGCGCAGCCCCGGGAGGTGTTGTCCACCAGGAAAGCTGCGGGAGCTCCGGCGGGGAAGCGGACCCCGGCTGCTCACAGCTTCTGCCCTGAGCGTTCAGGAACAGCCCTGGGTGTTGGCTGCTGCTCCACAACAAACCAGTTACCCCAGCTGTCACACTGACATCATCGGCTTAAAGAGCACAGAAAGTAAAAACTTTGGTTTGATCCACAGACACAAAAGGGATATTTTATACTGCGTCCAGTTCTGGTGCCCCCACCACAAGAGGGACATGGATCTGTTGGAACAAGTCTAGAGGAGGCCACAAGGATGATCCAGGGACTGGAGCAGCTCTGCTACGAGGACAGGCTGCGGGAGCTGGGGTTGTTCAGTCTGGAAAAGAGAAGACTTCGGGGGGACCTAAGAGCTGCCTTCCAATACCTGAAGGGAACCTACAGGAAGGCTGGGGAGGGACTTTTTACAAGAGTGTGCAGCGATAGGACAAGGGGAAATGGGTTTAAGTTAAAGGAGAATAGATTTAGATTGGACCTTAGGAAGAAACTCGTCAGTATGAGGGTAACAAGACTTTGGAATAAATTGCCCAGAGATGTTGTGGCTGCCCCCTCCCTGGAGGTGTTCAAGGCCAGGTTGGACGGAGCCTTGAGTAGCCTGATCTAGTTGAGAGGTGTCCCTGCCCGTGACAGGGAGGTTCGACAAGATGATCTCTAAGGTCCCTTCCAGCCTAGGACACTCTATGATTCTATGATTTTACACAGGAAAGTCTGTGCAGAACCAGTTAAGCGTAAGCCAATATTATTAATCCTGCCCGGATTAATTAATTCATCAGAATGAGCACACCCAAATCGCTGGGCACTGAGCTGCACCTCGCGCACCCCCAAAGCCAGGGCACGGCCCCTCCCCAACACATCCACCTGGTGCTTGCAGAAGTGCCGCGGAGACGCCCTTGCTCTGCAACCTGACTTTAGTAACTCCAGCTACAAAAGAAAGAAAGGATTAAGATGATGCAAATTAGGACCACTGGTGTCTCATTCCTTTGGTCTAGTCTGTAACAAGGGATTGATTGCTGACTGGTGGCCCAAATGTACGTGTATTGCGGGAAAGTACGCACGTAGAACCAAGTTCTTTCGGCAAAATCTGTTTGATACGTGTGATTCTTACACCCTGGATATATCACACCTGTATGCCATACACAGAGTCTGCCCTCTAGCTGCAGCCTTCTGTCAGGAAACATAAAGTTAAGTTTATCTGGAATGTAACATGAATTTACTGAAACAGATTTGTTTTCTGCTCAATTGGAATGGGAATTCATGGAGCTCAGAGCCAAGCTGGGAAGGAGCTTGGTAAGTCGCCTTCCTTGTTGCCTCAGAGCACTGTATTTGCAAAGAAAAGCACTCTGGATTGTGCAGAATATTTGAAATTATGGCTTTCTTTATAAATAGCCAACTAGGCAATGTATTAAGAAGCTAAGTAATAACTTCTAAAGGACAATGACATTGTAGTACTTGCTTTTTCCCTTGTTTAAATAAATCTTGCTCCCCTTCTAGCTCCTTTTCTGCTATCGCTCTGTGCTTTCCAGCTTGCTTTGCCTGAACTGTCCTACTGTAGGACGGAAATTCATTAAATTCCCTTCTGTGTGGACATCCTCCTTTTAAAACATACAGTTTGATATTGTTAATGAAACGCTACCCAGGAAACGAAGCATATTTAATGATGGTGATATATGCACTCAAAATGCAGGTTTTCATCTACTAGTGGCCCTGCATCCGAGCAGTCTGCTTTATTTCAATCCAACCACTAAAATGTGTAAAGTAAAAGACACGTTTAAGTAATTCACCAAACTAACTACTTCACAAGCCCAAGGCTGTATAGTGAGGGGAAAAAATAAGTATAAACCATGAATTCTGCAAGCTTTTTTCCATACTGTTAATACTTCAAAAGCAACAAATGCCCTAAAATATGGGAGTTTCTGTACCAAGAGCAGAGAAAACACCCTCCAGGGCAGTGCCAGGGCTGACCTACAGTGGTTTATGTTGTGGGAGGGATGTCAGAGAGACGGAGGGAGGCAAACACGACAGAGAGAGGAGTGCAAGTGAGCAGGCAAGAATGAAAATTGGCAGAAAATATAAAAATCCCTTTCCTAATTCTGCTTGAAATGGGAAACCTAATCAAATGATTGGTATGTAAACTAGTCAGCTCTGGTGTACTGGAAGCCCGTGTTGAGAAATAGTTTTCATGCAATGATTAAAATGTTCATGAATATTGGGGAAAAAAATCACTGACATCGTGGTAAATAATGACAAAAAATAAAATTAAGAACATTCAGTGTGTTCACTCTTTCTTTTGCACAAAAAAGGTACTTCCCTTTTTCTGAAAGGATTCACCAGTGAATTCTACCATTTGCATTGTTTGCATATGGTGAAATATGACAAGCGAAGCATTTATTAGATGCTTTGCTTGCAAATGTTCAGGAATTTAATGTATCATCTTGTATTTATACATGGTTATTTATCACACTGCATACACTACAAATAAAGAATTAACTTACCTGCAGGATTCGACAGTCCTTTGTTATCCTTTATTATAGAACTCTATTGTTTTTCAGGAGAATAAAACCAGTCATTCAACGGCACAATTGTGAAATCAGGAATAAGAAAGGAAGTAAATGAGAAAACATAAAACACTGATAGTGGTTTTTAATTTTGGAGAAAAAAACTAAAACAATAGAAAACATAAAAGTTGTTTTCTATATACTTATGTCAAAAAATCACTTACTCATCAATACATATTTGAGAGTGGGTGCAAGAATGTGTTTTAAAATGCTTTGCTATTTTCCAGCAGAAACGTGGTTTTCCAGCACTTGCAGGATCCTTGTCCCACACCACCGCATGAAGCTTGGTCACCCCCGAAGCCCAGCTGACCCCGAGGAGAGCTCTTCCTTCTTTCTGCGGGTTTTCCCTGCTTCAGTAAAATCGTGGGCTGGACCAACACCTTTGTCAGCAAGAAGTTCTTTTTCACGTTTTATAATTTCTTCTTTCAGCTTCTGGAATCTCAGCTTTTCCTCTTCATTAGGCCACTCCTCTGACACATCCAAACCGGGCTGCAACAGCTCACTTAAGTTGAGCTTCTCAACAGGTGGCATTTCTATCAGAATGAAAGGGAGGTTACCCTAGTTCTATGTATCAATTAAATTAATCAGTTTTTAAGCAAAAGCCAGTGCTTAGATAGCGCCAGTCAATCAACGTAACAGAAGTGGGATTGCTTGGTCTTTTTTTCTTTTAACATATATTTTACTCTCAACAATTTTTCACAAGTTTAAGCAATCTGTGTTCTGGAAGAAACGAAGAGTCTATCGATGAATGTGAGCACAACAGTGGCTCCCTCTTGACCGACAATCTACGCATCTCATGGTTTGGTAAAGCCTTCACCCAGCTTCCGACCAACCCCACCGCGCAGAGGCTGACCCAGCGCACAGTCGTTTTTCGTGAAGAGCTTAGAACCTCCTCAGCCCAGAGCTGGCCACAGAGCCTGGCCAGGATCAAACCCAGCCCTGCCAAACATGCTGCACTGCTGGGAATTCTGGAACGGAGTGAAAGCAGAAAATCCCAGCTTTGCACCAGGATCTCTGCTTTGAGGAAAAAAACAGAGTGCGAAGACTCCCCAAGTGCATGTATGTAAAAGGATTGAGTTAAGGCTGGATATAACCCTAACTTTTTATCTCGCTTCATTTTTCTGCAGCGTTTGTAGCCTGCCAATGTAGATTTGGGTATAAATAAGCACTACATGAACGGTGTATGACTGAATTAGAGTCCTCTGCATGATGAACAGGAGTTAAAAATATGTTCCATGTATTGGAGGAAGTAAAATGGCAAAGCAGATACAATAATCATTAACATACTACGAGCACTCAAATGCAATCTGTGAGTCAAAACATCAGAGATCTTTTAACATAATCAGTTTAAACACATAATGTAACGACAGAAATCGAAGTACTGAGGGAAGCCTTAGCACACCTCACATTTCACCCCAGCTGGCATCTCAGCTTCAAAAATCAAGCATTATCCCACCTTACACCTTTACAGGCATCGCAGCTTCACACCCGGCAGCTGCTGCCAGTCACTCAGAGCGTGACTTCACACGGAGCCACAGCACAGCCAGCAGAGCACCCCCAGCAGCGCCACGCTCAGCAGCAGCTGGTCACCACAGAACTCATCCCCTGCTGGGGGTCAGCTCTGCAGCCGGGGCCTCCCGCTGCCCAAACAGCGCCCACGGCAGCTCAACACATGGTAGCTCAAAGCATCGCAGCTCGCGCTCGGCCGTGGGGCTGGGGATCATCCCAAGCACACGAGGTTTGGGTCTGCACAACCTGTAGGCTCCGGAGTTTCCCTGAAGCCCAGAGATGAAACACACTGGATTCCATCTCCCTCTCCTTCTCACATTTGAGAGAAAAAGCATTATTCCACGGAACAGCCTGTGATCCTCTCTGCATGAAGTATGTCTATACTACTTCTTACATGCTGCTCTCATCCAACTCGAACAGATGGGCCATGTGGGAGGGAGAAAAAGACTCTTGCAGATTACAGAAGGTTCCCAAACTTCATGTGCATGCCCACAGATTCTAAATATTAAAGTCCATGGGATTATTTTTCTTTAAATACACCACTATCTAAACTAACATTAACCATGATAACATAACTAAATGACAGTGCTGTTCCAGAGCATAATATACCATTGCTTTGTCATCCTGATCGATTGTGCTCCAACAAGGCAGAGCAGAATGCAATCCCCCTCTTACACAGCCAAAAGTCGGCAGAAAAAAATGCTTTCGATTTGCTGTTTTGAAGAATACTAACCAAATCCTCAAAATTTTCAAGACTGTGTGCCACTAAAGGGGAGTTAAAAAAACAAAATAAATAATACGAGTGTTTCAAGTATATTTCACGTTTATTTTGAAAGGAAGGGTGTATCAAATGCATAATGGAACCTGGAAAACCAGCTGTAATGGCCCACTTCAGAACAGAGCACCACACTGCTGTCAGCCCCTGCTCCGCTAACACCCAAACTAAATTCTCCACATTTTTCGTGCTTTAGGTAACAATCAAAAATGCTCAAAGATAAATTAATTTCCTAATTGCAAAGGGAGAATTTATATCAATGAGTACAGCAAGAACGTGTACAGCTTCAGTTCTGCCTAATTTGCTTTCTACAACCCCACCTGAATGCTGGGGAAAGCTCAGTCTAACTGCACGGAAGCATTCCAACCACGGTAAGGATCCGTTACCGAAACACTCCGGAAGTCTACAAAAGGCATCATTTTGAATATCCAAGAGCCACACTAGTTCTCACTGAAAATTAATGGCAAATGTTTGGGATTTTATTTCCACTCCCAAACGTTTTTCCTGTTTCAATTCTAAAGGTTATTCTGCTGTTGATGGAAATACCAACTAAGCAGGGACACCTGGCATTAGGCCTGTGTCCAGAAAAACAAACATTGGCCTCAACCACTTCAGCACAAATGAAACTAAGAGCTTTTTTCCCCTTTTAGTACTCTTTGTAAACAAATGCAGCACAATGCACCAGTAAATACGACAGATTCTGCAGAAGGTACAGTAAAAAGGTAAGTGACCAGTGTATGTTCTCATGACGCAATGCTAGTATTTAACAAAAAAAACCCCAAACAACAAATATACTTGATGGAGCAGACCTGCTTCCACTGGCCACCAATTACCTTCCTAGGAAGAGGACACCTCTGATTTTTTTCACAATGTTTAGCAATGGCCTGTTCTGATCGCTGCAGCACGGGCAGGTCTGTGAAACACCGCACCTCTGGCATTACGACTACATTAAAAATTAAACTAGGACTGGAGTTCTAAAACAGTAAAATAAATTTAACGGAGCAATCTTGCATCTCAAAAGGTCTATTTTAATATAGCACTGGTTTTCCCTCGCCCCCAGCACTTCCTGCCGCGCACAGCAACAGTTAGCGATGCTCATCCAGGCCAGCCTTGCTCCAGGAGCATCCAAACCCACGTGAAACGAACAGAACTTGGGGTCTGAAACCAGCCTTGGTGCAGGTCTTCTGAGAAAACACTTTAACTTGCCAACCCCCTCCAGCTACTGCTCTGGTGTGTCAGCGAACCCCTGTGAAAACCGCACGGAAAGAACGGCTCTGGCAGGTATAAAAGCCAAGCTAGCAGGATATTACGGACTGTTTCTTAGTCCCTAACTTCACTGGAGATCCTGATCATCTAAAATGTGAAGTAAGCAGGTTTTTATATCTTACACGTGCTCAAATAAATGTCTGCTAATACGGAGAAAAAGTACATAAACATTAAGTGCTAGTAATGCAGATAAAACCTGGCTATATAGAAAAATGTACCACTCGCTCTTAAGTCACACTAAGACGTGGTGAAATATGAAGGTAAATAGCAGGAATTAAGCAACAGTGCTGGGATATAATTTGTGTCAAAATCAGAATTATAAACATGACACCAATAACCATGTGAAGTTCTGGAAATGTGCATAGTTCCCTTTAATGACACCATACATGCAACTGAGACTAATAAAACCCCAGCAATTTTCAGTATCACGGCATTCTGAGCTTTTACTTTTATATTTCACCATATTGCTCAGCATTTCAAGTGGCTCATTCATATTCTGAATTTACTGTGTTCCCTTTAGTGATATTACACTTTAACACCCCTAATTCCAGTCTGATACTAACGGTACCCACAGTAATTAGCCTTCATTACAGGAAAGCTTAAATATGAGAACAGGTTTTCTGTGGGAATATGCCCAGTACTTTCATTATTAATGACATCTGGAATCTAGCAGATCATAAATAATGCAAATTATGTTGCATCTTTCCCCCTCTGCTGACAACTTCTTAATTTTACCCTCCTAATGTAAATTTATAACTGCAATACTGGGGAGGGGAGGGGAAGGAAAAGGAGTGATAAAGAGCAAATTGTGCTCGCCCTTGACGAATGTGAACTCAAACACAAAAGGAAAACAGGAAAAACACTATCGGCCTTCTGCTAGGTGGATGAACAGTACCAGGCAGCTTGTACAAATTAGTTACGGTGGATGGTTTATTTACAGTGCACTAAATCTGATAATTAAGTCCCCTCCTTCCTCCTGACACACAGGCAGACAGAAGGAATTTCTTCCACACGTGTTTCCCCTTTCCTTGCCTCCTGCCCGAGGAGCTGGGTGACCAGCAGACAGAGCCCTTGGCTCACAGTTGGCTCAGAAGAGATCACAGCCAGTGCACCAATCCTCCCCAACCCACCTGCGGGCGCTGGCTCCTCACAGCGTAGTTCTCCGCTCCCAGAGTCCCGCAGAAAGCTGAGGATGGATCTCAATCCCTTTTCTACGACATCTCTAGGTGGAAATTCAAGGGGACAGTCTCTCAGATTCAAGGCTGTCAACGAAGTCAAGTTTCCTGTGAAAATGGCATAATTTAGCAAACCCAGAATCACCGAACAGCCCAGGCTGTGAAGGGACCAACCTTTCAGCACTCCGAGCCCTGGGTGAGTTTTCATATATACACGCTATATTCAGTTGAGGCTCAGTGGATGACGGGTGTTTATCGTGTTGATGGTTTCTCTGACATTACCATTGCCACATATGCAGATACTATACATGACCTTAAATCGTTTCTCAGGCCAAGGCTGGTGAGTTTTAGTTTGCTGGTTTATACATGCATAGTATTAATAATAGGGTAATGTCTAGGATTATTAGCAAATTCCTGACAGACTAAATTTCTCTTTTCAAATCTCAGGCCCTTCTGGACTAGCCTGAATTACATCGAACAGTTTGGCTTCTCCTTGAAAGTAACTCCTCAGAACGCCGAAGCCATTGATTTGCTGTGGTGAGCTAAGGCCACCTCCAGAATGAGGCTACTGTGAAAAACATAAGTGAGAGCTGAAACCCAGCTCCAGAACTTGCACCAAATACAGGCAGAACCAAGTGAACAAGTATTTTATCACTTCGCATACTTTCAACTGAAACTCACAACTATCCCCTCTCCCGTCAGGCCCTTCTGCCTCTTCCCCGCACGGGGCAGAGCTCTGGGCTGAGCCGGGGGCAGCGGCAGCTGGGGGCACCCTGCCCTCGCTCACCTCACACACGGTACGCCTTGCTTTCCCAGATGTTTCACGTGAATTCAAATAAAACCACCTCTGTCACTCTTGCTGTGATTGTCTGTGTGCTTTGCCTTCTTTTACCTTCCTCTGCCCTTAATAGCTCTCTGTTCCTTAATAGCTTTGCAGTCTTTGCATGTTTTTTTTTAAATTTGATCTTTTAAAATTTTAACGATTTCTCTCTTCAAGGAAATTGTTCACCTCGTTCAAGATAAAATAATCTGTCTCACAACAGCTTAACTAGCCAGCACAATCCCCGCAGCTGCTGTTCTTGTGCTTTTACTCATAAATGCATGGAATCTGTGGTGTTGATAAAAAAAGTCTTTTACTGTACATCTTTTTTTCAGATGAAAGAAAGAAATTGAAGATTTTAATTAAATTTTCCCTTATCTTCCTTCTGGTGCATTGTTTAGATTTTCTGCTTCTGAGATCATCGGGTCTACGTTGCTTCTCCCTCCCAGCCTCACCGACAGCTATCCTCGCCTGAGAAAACACCGGGCCACCACAACAGACAGGAGCGGGACTTAAATCCTGAGCCTCCAAAGAGCTACCGAGCCCCCGTGCATCCCCGAAGCCTCCTGCTCAGCTCCTGAGCACAAGTGCCTGCAGCACAGGTTACGCAGGGAAGAGAAGATGCCTGGCAGGGTGGAAGTCATCTGTCATCTTCTGCTGTCTGCTGAAACGGGAGCAACGGGCAAACTCCCCACAATCAATTCTGGAAATCGGATTCATGCCGATTATTCATATTTATAATTATTTATAAATTACCTTTCACCAAAAGTGAAGTAAAATTAGCAATTTTGCCTTCCTAACTAGACTTGCAGAGTGAAATAGCGCTTTCGGTCAGCTGTGATTCAAACAAGACCACAACAGCTGAAATCTGTTAAATCTCAGACAACAAATGCATCAAGTCTCTAAAGGAAAGGTGATATGCTGTTTTGTTCTGGCACTTATTTTAGATCGATACATGGTTTATAACAATGTATTTAGGAAGGACAGCATTGAAAACCACACAGACAATCTCAGTTTAGTCAATCTGAAAATAATGTTCATATTATATTACTGGAGTCACACTCTGAATCTCCATTCACAACCTGACTGCACAATCCGCCTCACTTCCAACAGGCTGACTGCTTAAAACGCTCTACGTGCTTTACTCATAACAGCACAAAACACTCTATTTGCTCTTTTAAAATGTTTCTGTAAAACCTTCCTTGCAGAACTGGCGAATACCTCACTAATAGCACAGCTATTTGATTTTAAATTACCAGCAATTAAAGCTGAAAGGAATGTTACAAAACAAATTTTACAGCGTGATCAACAACTCCATTTGACATTACTTCTCTAGAAATGTCACCCCAGCGATATTGACACAGAACAACTAAAAAGAAAAGGAAAAACTGGCACGAGGGCAGCTGGAGGCCGTGAGCAGCTGCAGGAGGAGCACGGGTTCCACGGGAGCCCCGAGTTGTTCTTCCAAGCCCCCTGTCATGCACAAACTGCCGGATCCTCCTGGGTCCATGCCCTCGGAGAGAGACTTGAGACCCAAGCGCGGGTGGATTCTTCTCATCAAGGACCGGGCAGGTACAACCTGCGGCACGTAAAACTCTGCCACAGCCACCCAGAGAATTTGCTGAGACATCCTATCACCGCCATCGAACGCAGATTTGTTCCAGTTTCACTGAAACTGTGAACAAATGCAGCTACAGTTCTTTCTTTTCAACTACATTCTGATTTTTCATTGTTTATCTGGTTTTTGATCAGGCACAGGTTGAGAGCTGACTGGTAACTTACCAATAGTGTAAGAAAAGTTGAGTTTCGTCATCCCAGCACCAACAAAGTTACTTACTTGAGAGTTAAGGAAAATATCAAAGCCATCAAAACTTATTTTTTCCTCACAGACCATAGGTAGAACTAGAGTTCTCAATTTTTAATTAGAATTATTACTCTAAAGTCTGCTAAAGCTGAACCCGAAGAACAAATAAAAAACAGAACTGCCCGAATCACGATTCTGAAACTGCAACCCAGGTGATTCAGAGAAACTGAACAGGAATGGGACTGAAAAAAATGAATTGTTGAAATCTTTGGGAAACCCTTAGATAAAAATCTGCCCGCACTGCACATGTGGCACGGGCTGTCGGCAGAACAGGCACATCGGTGTCTGCCTGTAAGTTAAGTTCATGAGGAAAAAACCGCAGATTCAGCCTGCCAGCACCTCGTGGAAGAGTTCTGAGGAGAGGTCAGAAAACAGGAACCGTGTGGTACCACAGACCAAGGGAAACACGTCAGACAGACAAACTGGCCAAGAAAAAGAAAAGCCAGGAAAAAAAGAGGAAGAATTGCTTGACTACAAACTAAAAATACAACAGAGCAGCAGTGCTCTAGGTGTAATTATGTTACAGAGTAACCCAAGTGCATAAAATTGAAACCCCATGTTTATTGCACAAAGACTAAACATGCCTCTGTGTGATTATTGCTGTCGAGTCTGGGAAGAAATGTACCCACAGAGCTCGCACGCGACTGTCTCTCTGTCACTGCTCAGCACACTGCCTGCTGTCAGCACGGCACCGACGAGAAGGAAGGCCGAGGTTTGGAGGTTTAGCAAATTCACTTTACTCTTACAATCTAAACCCAAAAGTTTCCTCCGTGAGCTACAATTACCAGAATGCCTTTTCATACAGTCACGATTCACAAATCAGAAAATTACTTCAAATCATCATAAACTGAGAACGCAGAAAGGAAGAACCATGTTATTAACAAGAAGAAATGGCTTTGAAAACGCACCTTGTAATGAACAATTTTGGAATATAATTAGATTTAAAATAGTGTGGTATGAAGAAATTGAATCTATTTTTAAGCAGAAATGATCAAAATGAATCACACAGATGACTTCAGGACTGGAAAAATGAAATCTCTGTTTCATCTTGCCGAAAACCACTCAAGTCTGAATGCGATTTGAATGTGGTGGGGGAGGTACCCGGGACACGCAGGGACAGCTCACGCTGCGGCGTGTGCGCAGGCCCCCCTCGCCGGGTGGCACATGGGCACTCCACCTGCCAGCAGCCTTCTCAAAACCATTCGCTTCAACCTGAAAGCACATCACCTACCAACCCTCTTCGGCTTCAGAACTGCTCCTAACACGTTGTAAACAACACTTAGGTACAGGCAGCAACAGAATTACCATGTTTCTGTACAGTGCCTTCTTCAGGACACTTGAAGAGCTTTGTAACACCTTCATCACCCCCCTTTTACACAGAGGAAGGGAGGCCTGGGCAGCCCAGTGACTCCCCGACACCTGGGGAACCCTCCTGACTCCTCCAGCAAGCCACAGGCAGTCCTGGGAACCAAACGCACGTCTCTCAAGTTCCCTACCTGCCGCCCAACTAGTGCGCAGTACACTGGAGTTTGAGGTCATTTTTTGAAAACATGTTAGCTGGAAATTGATTTTTCATCTTTGATTATGAAATTCAGGACAAATGGTAACTCCACATCAGTCAGGCAAACCAGAATACACACTCCAGGAGCTGCCGCAGGTGAATAAGAAAAGCATTTTGCTACCATTCAGGCTTCTATTCCCCTTCCAAAGGTTTTCCATTCGTTGAGCAAGCAGCTATTAATAACACAAAAAGTTCAATGAATGAAGGTCAATATTGCAAATTCATTCGAGATCTAGGTGGCAGCACACCCAAGAAATGAAGACCAGCAGCTGAGATAGAATCATGGAGGCTCATCCTCCAACCTCATCTCAGTTTACCTGACAAACTTTTCGTTTGGTATTGATGATACCAGGTATCCTTCTTACCAGGCAGAGGGAACACAAAGAATCAGGGAACGGCCACTGCAGGACAGTAACTCTAATCTAAGTTAGTGCCGACGCTGTCAGCATTAGTTTCTACTCTGCTTCTTGATCTAAGTGGTTATGATGGCGACTGTACAGACAGGAGAGCACATACACACACACATATCTCTGTATATATCCCGTGGTGGGGTATGCGACTACTAGGTGGCAATGGCACGGACAGAGAGGCTCTGCCAATGCACAGATCATCCAAAGTAAGGCATATGGTAGGGCAGCATCACCCCAGCACAACAGTCCCGCCAGCCTTACCCAGGAAGGATCCTTGCGACTGTTAAAAAGACTGAAGTGGATGCGTGCAAGTGATTAAGGCGAACGCTGCGGGAAGTGCTGCTGGCAGAGTGGAACAGGCTGGCACAGGGCAGCCCCGCTCGGGCAGGGCACTGCGGCACGGCTCGCCGGCGAGCACGGACAGGACGCGAGGAAGCCAGGCTGCAGCCAGCCTCAGCCAACGCCTCCAGCCATCTGGCTTCCCGGTGCTGCTGCGAGCACAACCCGCCCTGGAAAGCCTGCAGCGCTCTCTGCCTACCAACTGCCGGGGCTTTGGACAAATCCTCCACTGCAGCGGGATCGCCAGCATCCTTGTTTTTCTACCTATCATCCACAGAGCCGGGAGAAAGGGATAAATGTCACATGTGGCAGGAATTCCCTCATCTCAGTACTGACCTGGGAAACCTGTAACGATGGAAGTACTGCAATGGAATAGAGTCCTGATACAGCATCTGCCCAGGCACAGCATCGCAACAATCAGGTTTTACTGCAGAAAGGCCAGCACACCGGTGGCCCATTCTACTTAGAGACGTGCAAGGATGTTTAAAACAGCAAAAAGCATTTTCTGATTCAGTCACTGCTCAGGTCAGGGTAGGAAGAGCTGATTTATTCCAGGAACAGGCTGCCTCATGTGAAGCAGGAGCAGAACAACTGACATGCTCTGTCCTTCCCCTGCCTGGGCTGCCAGCCATTGCTCTCCAGCAGCTGGACGGACAACAGCTGGGCTGCAGGGGTCACCACTTTGAGGTCACTTCCCTGTGCCCTTACACGCTTTGATACCCTGTTCAAATCTCTCTCTTCAAACAATTCTTATATTCCACAGGAATAAGCCCTGCTTCAAGATGAAACTAAAAGCAAACTTGCACAGCAGAGCTGTAGTGCCTGTGACTCACGTCTGAGTAAACAGCACCTCAGCCACAGGACTTTCTCTTCCCTACA
>NW_009721297.1:17009-22663 GCF_000703405.1 Apaloderma vittatum
CGTATGAAGGCACCCTCGGGTCAGCTGGCACGCAGCACCTGCACCCTTGGGAACACTGGCTGGGAAGATTTTGGCACAGAGCTCAGAAAGGCCAGAGGGCATTCAGGCCTGACCCAGGAGGATGCGCTGGCCAAAGGAAAGCAGGGCCCTCAAGGGCTGAGCAGTGCCAGGGCTGCGTGCAGCACCCTGCTGCTGCAGGCATCAAAATCGGACCTGTCCAGCCTCCCAGAACAACTGCTGGGTGGAAAACAAGACGGTCAGTACTGCATCAGCAACGTTTTCTGCCAAAATTCAAGTAAAGGTGCAGGGCTGGAATGGCCAAGGTGAGCGCACGCACTGCTGGGCCCAGCTGCTTTCTTACTGCATCGCCCGGGCAGCAGGAGGGACCACACCTGCAGAGCACGAAGTGTGCACAGCAAAGCTTTGGTAAAGGAACAGGAAGCTTAACGGTGCTTGGGGACTTTCCTGGGCCTCAGGCTACACCTGCATCATCGCTGAACAGTCAGCTCGGTCCTGGAGATGCACGTCTGCCTGCACCAGCCAGGCCTCGCCGGGCAATTCCCGAAGGGTGACACTCCAGATCCGCTCCCCAGGAGCTGTGCACGCTGGCACCCTGCACCGCACCCCAGCAGCGGAACCGTGACAGAACAGTCATTTTGTGCCAGCCGGCCTCCGTACCTGGGGATGTTTTATTTGTTAGCAGAGATGTCATCTCAGGGACAGAGACAGGTAAAATACTTTATGTATACTGGAGAGCGCAAATGAATAAAATGGAGTCCAACGAAGTACAGGAGCCAGCACGGTCTATTACAAGCAGGAGCAGCAACGTATGCTGAAGTGTGGGCTGGACATCAGCTGTGCAAGCAGAAGGACATCAGCTGGACATCAGCTGTGCAAGCAGAAGGAAGCTACGCCTGATGGAAAATCTCCTCCTGAAATACTCTGTTCTAACCGTGTGGTCGTCTTCAGGTCAAGCCATTTTTGGTGGAACAAGCCCAGACTCCAGATGCAGCTTTGGAGGTTACCCTCCCAGTACCATAGCAAGGAGCCTTACAGCTCAGACACCATCAAACTGGGAGAAAAACCACCCCCCAGTTGTGCTGTGAGGACTCCGAGAGCCCAGGGACTCCCAGCTGGACCATCCCAGGAATCCACAGAGCCTGCTCTGTTTTCCTTAGAAACATCTGATTGTTAATACTTGTTGTTCCAAAGCAGTAATCGCTAATGCAAAAAGAGTCAGTGGAATGAAGTTACAAACCATAAAGACATCCTGAAGTGTAAGAAACTTCCGCAGTTCTCAGCTCTAATCACATTTAGCTATTTATGTCTTACTATGCAGATGCCTCTGACGTCTGACATCCAAGATCTGTTTTTCACTTTAGCCTTACTCAAAGAAACAATATTGAGTATCTCTGACCCAAACACTACAGAACATCTCAACAAAATTTTCCCCTCTCATCAATGTAGGCAATCATTACGAACAATATAAATAATCTTTCCCCCTCTCACAGCATGCTTGTGCTAAATCAAAACCATTCTTTAGATAAATATAAAAGTGTGGTAAAGTCTAACCATGGAATTAAACACTGAGAGCCAAAAAATGTTTATATCTTCAGAAAAGATGTGAGTACTTACCAAGCTCTGTGGGTAACTCTTTTATAGGATTTCTTTCCAAAAGCAGAGTTTTCAATTGCCTTTTCAATAAAACAGAAAATAGTAGCAACTGTAAGAGCAAAGCTCATTTAATTAAATAGAAACACAAGAATATTTTTCCTCCATCGTTTTTTTCTTGTTTTTGTTTCCTACTACAGAAAGGACCCAACACAGCATATCCACACTACTTCATCACTAACATCCGTGCTGCAAAATTAACACACCCAAAGCTTCTTGGTAGGACAATCTGAAGTTTGCATTTATGCCCATTTATTATATAGTGCCTCACTATTTAGTATTTGATCTTTCTTTGCACAGCCTGCTTATTACTTTAAAGTCTGATGCTGACTGTTCCAATTATAAACACATCATTTTCAGTTGTTTATAATTTCGCTGAGCTTCAACTGTTTGGGTTGATTGCGTTCCTCAGGCTAAATTTGAGCTAGAACTGCTCAGCCATTTTCAATAATGAGATTAGAAGGAAGTATGCCCTGCTTGTATTCAGTTTCACCCACTCCTTTTTTTGAAAAGCTCCAGTGTTTCTACTCTCGGGAGCAGCCTAGAAGCCTTGCATAGGTCACATAAGACATTTATGGCGTTTATGTCACATATAACATAGTATTTTTTTATATATATGAAAATCTGTTAACATTTAGACAGGTCCTCAGCTTCTGAAAACCATGCTCAGAAACCTTGCTCTGAAAATGACTGGCACGGCTGCACAAGCGAAAGGCCCAGACGTGCTGTAACACCATTACACGGAACAGCTCGGGTGGGAACCTCGAGTACCGTGCACCGAGGGTACAGGGATGCCTCAACCCAATGCAGGGATGTTGCTTCTTGTTCCCCTTGCAGCACGCAGGCAGCTGGGACATAGAGACTATGCAGAAACTGTACTTCACCTATTCCCTATGTTTCAACTGACTCATTCTGCCATTTTAAGAGCATCCTTCCAAATAGCTTTTAGCATCCAGCAACGGATCAGATCAAGTGCTATTCCATAGGCAGGACGCTGTCCATACCATAGATGAAAAACCATCCTTGGGGTTTTATTTACCAGTGCTGCAATTTGACTTGTTTACTGTTAAAATTCAACAAAACAAACAAGAAGAAAGCTTGGTAGTTTCTGTCATAATATTTCTTTACCTCTAGGAAAGAAAAACAAACCAAACATTTTGGCAGCTGCTCAACACCGGATTAACATTTGTGGCAATATTTAAAGACATTTCAATTCAGTCGAAAAGTGAAAGCACCGCATTCATGTTGGCATTGCAGTGGAGTGTTCAACTGCATTTAAAGCAAAAACCCAAGTGAAAGTCACAGGAGATTCCAGACTCCGAATCCTGATTTCCCCACAGCTGGAGGCACGACGCTGCCTGCTGATGACAAACGCTCGCTCCTGCCAGCTCCTGCCCAAACGCATCCTCTGTGGCAACGATGACGTGGGACACTCTTGGGCTGATCCCTGCCCAGTTGCACCTCCAGAGATTTCCAGAGAGAAAGGTGTCAGAGTGGTACCTTTCCTCCTTGCACACCGGGCCAGACACCACTCCCGCAGCTGAGGCCATGTTTTTGCTTGACCTGGAGTAACTGCAGTCAGAACATCTATTAAAATCAGTGGCAAGACTGACAAACAACTTGGACAGTCAGTCAGGCCCCGAACTAGCACAATGCTTCAACGACTGTCTGCTTTTGATGAAAATGGCACTTCTGGCTGCTTCTAGAAAAGGATACCCAAGGAATTTCCAAGCACTATAAAATATAGCTTATGCTCCAACATGCGATAAAGATAAAATGGAACTCAGTGATATTCAGCGAATATTTCTAATTGGTATGTTTCAAAAGCTGAGTCGCTGTTTGAAGTCAGGGGAAAAATACAAACAAGATGAAGCACAATATGTGTTGACTAATGATGGACGTTATTTTCAAGGAAGATGCACGCAGAGAATGTCTTAATCTCCAAGGACTTCAACCACTTGTACAGTGATGAACACAAAATTCACAAATCATATTAAAATACTACCAGTCCTGTCCAATTTAGAAACAACTTGTGAGAGCTGTATTTAAGAGATTTGAAAACATCATTACACGTGGCATTTTTCAGCTATTTTTAGAGGCATGACCTTAATTCACTGTATTTTGCTGAACAGGAGTACATAGTGACTTAGAAACTAGAAATCTTTAAATACCATTAAGCATCTTGTTTCCATGACAAGATGCCATGAAATTGTGGGGTTGTTGTTGTTGTGATTTTGGGTTTTGGTTTTTCTTTTAAATTCTGGAAAATTCTGTAGCATTTATTGTTCAAGGGTTGCCTCCTTCTCCTCCTTACTCACTCTTCATGGAACGGTTTCTTTTAGAACCACGATGGCAAGCAATCTGTCCTGTGCTGGTGTAACAAAACAATCTGTTTGTTCCCGTTCACCACCACACATTGTGACTTGTGGTCTTCGGCTTCTGGAGTGAGAAGCAAAGACGTGTCAAAGGACAATGAAAAAAACTGGTGACAAGTTCATTTTGCTGTTCACGTCAGCGTGAGCACAAGCGCACTTCAAGGGTCGCAGCAATGTGGTGTGTTTTCCTCCTCACACACTCTGCCTGAACCAGTGACGGCCAATTAATCCTTCCAGCAGTTAACAATGTGTCAGACAACCACCAGAACCAAACTATCCTTGATTGTTACTCAGAAGTAACACAAGGTTTGTAACTTTGGGTCCCCGTTTTTACCTCACTTACCACATGAAAAACAGTCATGTACAGCCAATAATATAAAGATAGTGCAAAACTTACATGGAAAGACTAACAGGTCTTATGTTTCTATAGTAAAAGGAGTTTAGAAATTCACTATGTAATATTAATTGGACCTTTCAGTTCATCTGAGTTTTAGCAAACAAAATTAAGCTTATTTACCACTCTCCTGCACTGAGGTCAATGCCAAACAAAAGCATATAAAAGTCTGACTGTTACAATGAAATTAGAGTAAGGCAAAGAGAAGACAAATACAATTGTTATTAAATTATCTGTATGACCAATGATCTTACCTGTGGTAACCGATTTCAGGGGGAAGAGCTTTAACCTTGTTATAGCGGAGATCCAGCCAAACAAGATGTGGCAGCTTTTGAAATAAATCCGCAGGAATTGTTGATATGACATTTCCTTCCAGATGAAAGTACTAAGAGACAAAAACATAAACATATTTTAAACCAAGAAAGAGAGGGGCTGTTCCTTGGAACGCTAAAAGTCAGATGTGAAGACTGTAAACTACTGCACACTTCTAGGGAGAAAAACACTGTTAAATGGGATTAAAGGATACACAACTCTACAAACAGAAGTGATTTATTTAAGGACTTTTTATTAAAAAACACAGGAACTAAAGTTCATAGCTAAGAATCTGTAGCTTTTCCACTCATCTGACAAAGCATGAGCCTGTAACTGCCCTGTGCTACACCCAAGCCAGAGGCGTCCGAACTGCTCAGACCAAGTTACTCACCCTAACGCTGGGCAGTCCATAGATCTCCTTAGTAAGATGTTTAATATTTTTTCTGCTGACATCAAGAGTACGTGAAGATGATGACAAACATCGTTCAACAGCTTTCCTGATCTCTTCTGATGAACTGGAACCAGGCGAGTTTCCCGTTCTGAGCTGTTCACCTCCAGAACTGTCACTGCTGCCCCCGAGCTCCTCCGGGCGGCTCTCGCCCATCTGCCGGCCAGCCTGGAACCAACCCAGTGACCACAACCGCCGGGCAAGTCGCGAACCGAGAAAAACGACCAAGGACTGTGGAAAGAGAACACACACGAACCGCGCTTCCCGGCCACCCCCTGGGCCCGGCTCACCAAGACCTCCTGCCCGGCCTCACGACCCGAGAGCCGGCGAGCGGCTCAGCCCGCGCTACGAACCAACGCTCGGAAAATCACACACTCTGCTACGGCCCCTCGGACTTCCACTGGGTTTTGCGGGTGCCGGTGTCCCCACAGGGCACTCCGCTGTGCTCCTGTTC
>NW_009721298.1:0-340 GCF_000703405.1 Apaloderma vittatum
CAGCAGTGGTGGATAAAGGGTGCTTAAGAAACCACCAGGAGGCAAGGAAGTTACAGTGAGGCCCCTTGGATCTGCCTCCTCCTGCCCCTCAGGGACCCCCACAACCTCAAGGAGGGCACAGGTGGAGGTCTCCAGTGTGCCGCCTGCTCGGGCACGTCCCCTGGGCCTGTTGGAGGGCAAATCCAGACCGATCAGTAGGTTTTCCCCCAAGGGGAGCCAGCTCAATCCAATTCGGAGCTGCTCAGGCTGCCCCAGCCCAGTTGTGGCGCTGCTGGGGGTGGGCACTCTCTGGGCAGAAAGCGATCTCTCGGAAACGCCAGGAACCGACAGGGAGAATTTC
>NW_009721298.1:378-962 GCF_000703405.1 Apaloderma vittatum
TTGTGCTAAGGAAGCTGCAGGAAGGGGCAGCAGTGGGATCTACCAGAAGACACCACGTTGTGTGCACCAGCCAGTGCGCTGCAGGATGCTGATCACAGTGCTACCCAGGAAAGCTCTTTATGAGCCACTGCTATCTTGTATTAAAAAAAAAAAAAAAGGCAGCAGCAAGAAACACCACTGAAATGCATCTGTCTTCAGGGTAGGACATGACTGCTACATGACAGAAAACAGCAGAGCTACTTGCTGACCAAAAAACCAGAAGGCTGGGCAGCAACAGCAATTACTGGACACACGGACTCAATTTTCTTTTTGTCTAAATACCCTCTGCTGACTGAAATTTTGCTAGGATGGCAGGAGTGCGGATGCCTGTCATAGAAAAAGTGATGACACTAATACCCAATTAGTGTGCTTCACTTTTCTTTCAGAAAATATCCCTACATTTTTACTATGGGAGCTGGCATGTGTCATTGACAGCACCAGTCTAATTTTTTCTCTAGAGAAAATGAGGGAGAGCTGTACTTTTCTCTGCTTCCCAAGCTGTCCCAAGTCAACATACTCAACTCTATGTGATGGAGCCTACGCTG
>NW_009721298.1:993-38257 GCF_000703405.1 Apaloderma vittatum
AAAGGAACCAGAACTCCCACCTCCAAAAAGAGACACAGATAACTGCTTTCCAAGCAGATGCAGCTTCATCAGAAGGCAGGAAAAAATCTGAGTAAGACCCAGGCAGCAGCCCTGGGGAAGCACAGCGCCAGTGGGAGGGAGAAAGTGAAGAAACAGGAGAATGTTATTTTTTCCCCTCTTAGAAGACTTGCTTGGTGATTGTAAACACAGTCTTAAAATGCATGGAGGTTTGAAGAAAACCCGTCTCTTATGGTCTGCAATGGGATGAAATAGCCATCAGTTCAGCAGAAAGCATTTTCTTCTTTACAAAGGCGAGTATTGATTCTCACATACGCGCTTCTCCACAGAGAGACATACATATAGCATTCTGCAGGCAGACGAGTGTGACTTTTGTTGTCACGTCTTTTGAGAAGACAGAAAAGGGGAACTGGTTCCTCCCTCACAAGCAAGCCACCGTTCCCATCACTGCAGGCAGCAGTTTTCAGTTCACGTGTTCCTCCTCCTGGCCCTTCTGAATCCATCAAGCTGATAACCTCATTATGCCTGTCACCTGGTCTTGGGTCTCCTGGTTCTGCCCTCAGCTGACACTCTCTCTTCAGCCTTCCCTGTGTTACATCTTCATTTTCTTTGTAATGCTATTCAGGTCATCTACGTGCTGACAAAACAAAGCAAGCCCATTCCTTTTCCTCAGCAAATTTATAATCTTTTCCTTCTTGAAACCTGAAGGTTTTTTCACATGCAATGACATCAGCTTCTGTATTTTGGAATAACCACAGACCTAAGTATGAATTTGAACTACTCCATATCAAGTGGCTGCTGACTGGCCACAAGCATATTTAAACTGGGAATCAGAAGTGTCTAGCTGTGAGAGCGGTCAGATTATGGAAGAGAGGAAAAGAACAAGATAGTTTTTAGTAAGCTCTTGAGTGGGGATGTCTAACACAAAGCCTGTAAGAGGGAGGCGCAGGATGTGATGATGAACAGGTGAACACCAAATAACATGTCCAGTAATGAGACTTGGAAAGGCACTGGTGAGACCCTGCTCGGATTCTCCGATGAGGGTGCCCCACTTCGTTGAAGGTCATGTCCCTACAGCCAAAATAAGTGATGAAGTGACTACAAATTATACATGTGATGCCAGTTCTGAAGGGACATTCAGAAGTCACTCGATCTGTGACCCCAGAGGCAGGATCAGATACACTGACTCCACCAAAGCAGATGTTTGTCTTACCTGCCTTAACATAGTCCAGGGATGCTCCCACCTCCTCAGTATCAGTTGGGCTGCTCATTGACTGATAGCTGGGAAGGTTTCCCTCCTCTTTAGAACCTAACTGAGCTGGTTGCACCTTGATCTATTCTCCAGAGATGTGGGGAACAATTGATCATCATCTTTCTTATAACAACCTTATATATTTAAGGTTCATTATCATATTCCCTCTAGTGTTTTCCTCCTGCTAGACTCAGTGCCTCTTCTTTTAACCCTATGTGTTTTGCACCTCTTACACTATTTGTTACCTTCCTCCAGTCCAAACCTAGCCTAAGCCTCTCTTACAGAGCCTTTCTAGCTTGGGGATGTTGAAAAAACAAAAAATTACTTCCTTTGTCTCATAGCCAGTATGACCTAGCGATGCGGCCTGGAATGAATTTGGCCTTTTTATGCAGTACCTTCACAATGGTGATCCATATTAAGTTCATGGTCCTGTAACTCTTCAGTCCATTTCCTCAGTGCTGTGGTCTAGCTAGCTGTTCCTCATTTCTTTACTGGTGCATTTAATTTTTTTCCCCTTCTCAATGCAGTATTTTGCATCGGGTTTATTGAATTTTAGCTGGCTGATTATGTGCTGCTTCTCCAGTTTGTCAGGATAATTTTTTTCCTATCCTTCTGTCAGTCTTGCAGGCTCTTCTGGACTTGCGGGGAGCTATGAATTTTATAAACACACTTTATTTCATCATCTAAGCCATTGAGGAAACTAGTTGATAGATCTGGCCAGGCACCCCTGGGACTGATCTCTGTAATTCCTCCTGGTCTGACAGCAAACTACTGATAACTAGTTCCAGAGTGCGTACCTGTGACAAATAGCATGCAGTATTGTTTCAAGAAGCCTTACTATGCATCAGGGTTGCCTGCATTGCTGCAACCTGCTCTCTCCACCATTCCAGTTACTGTGACAAAGAAAGTTAACCGTTTTGACATGATTTGTTCTTGGCTTTCTCTCTGCTGGCTTTTTCTTATCACCTGGTTATCGTCAAGTGATAACAAATTGATTATTTAATAATTTGTTCCACGTTCACTGAGAAGATGGAAGGGTAATGACTGAGGAATCAACATTTTCAAGAAGGTTTTGGGACACTTGCTGATTTTTATCAGGGCAGTGCTGACTTTGAGGGTAATTTAATAGACCAGATATTAAGTCTTCACCAGTAATTAAGTCTTTACTAGTAAATTAAACAACATCAGGGAACGTTCCAGAATACAAACTTAGTCATCAGAACTGTCAGCACACCCCTCGTGTGCTTTGGCTTGGTCCCACTAGGACTGTCCCAGACAATTTCCAGGAGTGATTTGGGAGTTATCATAGGCAGAGGACCATTCCCAACAGGCTTTTGCATGAGGTCACTCTGTTTCAGAGGTGAAGGGAGTTTAATAATACAGATGTGAGCCATTTGCTGCTAGTTTGCAGGATGTGTTTAGGAGAGTGTTCCTGGGCACTCCTGATTTACTACCTTCCTACCTCTTTTTGCCTTCCCCATCTGCAAGATTCACTGTGCTTGGTAAGCACAAATGAATCAGTCCTCTGACAAGCCTAAGAGGAAGCTGAGGCCAGACATCTCACTTTATAGATGTGAAGAGTGAGGCAGTATCTGACCTAATCTCCACAGCACTTAAGTAGCTGGGCTAGCACTGAATCCACAGAGCTGACCTCCTGTCCTCAGCTGTAGCACGGGGAGCAGTCCTTCATCCCCCAACCATGCCCTTCCCTAACTTGTCAGGCAATGCCTCATGAACCACGAGACAGGAAGGGACCTTCCAGGGACCTTCTGAAACACGTTTCAGCCCAGTGCCACAGCTCCTCTCCCTTCCCAGCCGTGCTGTACCAGATGCAGCCGGTCAGCGGGGTCACAGAAGGAAGGAATTTGGTGCCCCATGACAAGGGAGAAGCCTGTCTGTGGCAGAGAGCTGAGGTGAGAGCAGGCAGGGTGAGTCTTCTTCCGTCCATACATTTGCAGCTGTGAAGAGAAGGAGGGAAGCATCTTGCTGCTGAGGGCAGCCAAGGATGGGCGATCCCCAGGGCAGGACAACTCTCAGCACAAAGGAGTAAGCAGGAAATGTCACCTGGGTCTGAGCTTGTGTGTTGGCCTCCTGGAGGAAGAAAAAACTGAGTGCAAGAAGGGCACACAACAAGCTGAGAGGTGCTGTGAGCTGGAACTGAGTTGTGGAGCTTTGTTTTCCCCCCACTTCCCCCCAATAGGTAGGATCAACATGTAAATTCCCTCCTTTCTCTCCAAGCCCTATAAGCAGGGATGAAATTGCATCTTTGTGGCGATGACCAGGGGACACAAATTCGTGTGCAGACATGTCTGCCCCTAGCAAGGACAACTGCAGAATTACATGCCACCAGGGAACAGAAGAGCAAAATAAAACACCGTCAGATTTATATAGGCTGAAAGATGCTCCTGTAGGGTAGGCTGGTTTTTTTCCTCTGGGAAGATAAACATAGAGAAGCCAGTGGACTGCATCTTCAGTTTGTGTGCATCATGTTCTCTGCTCCCACCTTGACAGGCTCCACACAGTCTGGGAACAGCTTGAGATGATAAAATTAATTAAATGAAATTAATCAAAACCAACCTACCCGGAGACAAAACTGGCATCGGTGAAATGCAGAGTTGGGCCAAGAAGGGATTCTCTAGCCAGGGCTGTTGTCTGTCCTCATCCATAGATTCTGTTTGGATGTAATCCCACGTCGTACATGCTTTGGTCAGACACGAGGGGCTCTGAGGACTTGTGTGCCTCATGCAAGATCATGACTGTCCACACAGGGCAGTAACTGCAGTGGGTAGAGTTGGAGTTCTGCTTTTCACCGTGCCAGATATAGCGTGTAATCATATATCTGGCCTTGATGCTGAATGAAGCTGAACTCCAAGTTGTCCTGTGTTAGTGTGGAGGGCGTGAGAGAGCTGGAGCAGTGGCTTTCAGAGATGTGATCTAAGAGGGATCCATGCACACCAGGAGTACGCCTCACTCTGCAAATCTGGGAACGGGTTTTTCCCCAATGAATTACTGAAAATTGGACTGGATTCTTCTCTGCTTTAGTCTCTGCCCATTCACCTAGAACATGTCAGCCCAAGTTTTCTTATGCTAGGTGCCAGGTGGAGGCGTTTTTTGGGCCTGTCCCAGCCATTTATGTTCTTTGTTTTACAAAATTGTTTCTGTCCTTCCCCCAACCATGTTGTGCCACATCGAGGCTCTAAGAAGCTATGTGGGCATCGGTCCTATCTATTGAGCAAGGATAAGAGCACAACTGCGAGAAGAAATATTCAATTAATGTGAAGTGCTCAGATATATTGTGGGGATGGGTCCCTTATAAATATGTGAGAACAGAGAGACAGACCCAAGCAGCTTTATGGAGTGCTGTGTTATTTGGGACAAGTTTATTCTGCAGCCATCAGAGGTGCATCCATCACCGAGACAGGCGCCGTGGTGCAGAAGCAGTACAGAGGTCCCGCTGGTTGCCCGGGAAGTCACAGCGAGTTGTGTATTTCTGAACCAGGGCATGGCTGAGTGGAACAGCATGCCCTGCTGTTAACGTTTGGCAAGCATCAGCAGAAGGAAAATGTGGCTGTTGCAGTTCCCCAGCACAAGTTTGCTTCAGACCTCTGCGTGGGGTCTTGGAGAGTCTCTTGAGGAGACCGCCCTGGGCTTCCCTGCCACTTCAAAACTGGGTGACCAGCTTATGGCCATGTTTTTAACTTGAGGTCCCTCAGCTACGTTCAGGAGAGCTTAAGCATTTTCTTGGAGATTTATTCCCTTGACCAGGCTCCAGAGAGACAGAAGGTACTTGTTTGGCAAATGGGCTGCAGAGGTTTAGGGTGGCAAAGTTGGCCTGGTGAAGTGGAGCTCACACACACCTACCTCTGTGCTGGCGTTGGAGGTAGCAGCTGTATTTCTGGTGCTGTGCTGGGCAGCTGATCTCTTGTTTAGTCATCTGGTGACCACAGTTCCCATTCCTGCCTCAGTCACTCCATTTTCACCTGCTTTGTGTCCTTTGCCTGGCAGCCATTAGAAGTTAATGGGCTGGTGCCCAATTCTCTTCTGTTTCCATCTTGCCTTTACCACTCAGTTTATGTGTGCCATGTCCCCATCTCCTTGTCCCAAGGGCATTAAGCTCTCCTGTCTTAGTTGATGGTGCTATGAAAGGCATGAGGAACCCAAACCACATCTGTCATGAGGCAGACGGGCTGCTGAGTGCCGCAGCTGATCCAAACAGAGCTGTCACTTGTTATGAGAGAGGACAGCCATGGAAATGCATTCCCTGGCTCAGACATCTCCCTGCGAAAGTCAGGCTGAGTCCGTCCCCATCTGCGGCATCACTGAGTGACTTTCCCTCTAATGTGTCCTGTGGTTTTCTGGACGGCAGGATGCTCTCTGAAAAGAAAGTGCCTAGTATTTGTGCTTGTTTAGAGGTTCTAGCAGGGGAGCGCAGCTACCGTATACCCTTGACCAATGAACGGTACACACCTCTATCGGGGAAGGTCATCCTCTTTGACTGAGCGCACAGCTTGGAGCAACATGGAGCAGTGAGGGAGGAAGGGATCACCCGCCTAGCCAGCCTGATCAGCCGAATCAACCCTGGCGATGGATGGGGTGACAGATGTCGAAGCCAGATCACTCTCACATCCATGCCCAGAGAGGTGGTGGAAGCCCCATCCCTGGAAGTTTTTAAGGCCAAGCTGGATGTGGCTCTGAGCAGCATGATCTAGTGGGAGATGTCCCTGCCCATGGAGAGGGGCTTGGAATTGATGATCTTTGAGGTCCCTTCCAACCCTGACCATTCTATGATTTTAAACAGAACATAGATTTCTCCTGACCTGTCCCACCACTGCCCACTGGCTCCCAGGCCAGGAAGAAGTAATGTGTGAGACTCCAGGCAAAACGGAAACACCTCTCTGAAATGGAACATAGGAAGTTCCACCTCAACATGAGGAGAAACTTCTTTGCCCTGAGGGTGACGGAGCACTGGCACAGGCTGCCCAAGGCGGTTGTGGAGTGTCTTTCTCCAGAGACTTTCAAAACCCGCCTGGACACCTTCCTGTGTGACCTACTCTGGGTGATCCTGCTCTGGCAGGGGGGTTGGACTAGATGATCTCTGGAGGTACCTTCCAAACCCGAACATTCTGTGATTCTGTGCTAAGTGCTGTCCTCCCCAGCCACCCTCCTGCATCAAAACCCCTCTTGCTTAGCTCACTGCTCACCACTTTTGGGGCACGTCCCTCTGTTCCTAGGGGGATATGGTTGAACCTGTGCCTGTCAGTTCCCCTAGGCAATGCAGAGAGGCTTGTGAGGAGGGGGAGAAGAAAGGAGTTTGCTTCTACACTGGGATGTCTGCAAATGGGAGGTGACAGCTGCCTGAATCCTTGCATGCTCTTGTGTTGTTTAAGTAGAAAGAGAGTGATTATATCTTTCCAGGTCTCTGCTGAGCAGCAAGGGAGCATGCAGCTCGCTGCCTCTGATCAAGGGGCTACTAGGGAGTCTGAAAATAGCGTTATTTCTCCTGCTATCATTTCTGGTTCCTCAGATGACTTCCTGGGTGATTGGTGGAGACAAATGCTCCAGAAATGGGAACCTGGCAAGGAATCTGAATGCCCCCAAGTCTGAGATAGCCAAAGAGCTGAAATCAGACAGACACACACACACACAAACACACACATCATTAGCCGCTAGCATGCATGTGAAATGAATTGAGTTTTCCTGAGCTGGGATCCAGCTGGCACCCTAACGAAGACTTTCCTTCGTTCTTGCAAGCAAACAATAAAAAACAACCCAGATACACCCCCAGCTTCCCCAGGCATTTATGTTATATAAGTAGTCAGGGTCTTGATCAGTGTTTCTTTGATTATCTCTCTGCGTCCACATAAATATACCGTGTGTGCGCACACACAAAATCTCTCTATTTATCCACCCCGCAAACCATTTTTCTGGGAGACGGCATGGTCTCCTGAATTTTTTATGGCTCCGCTTAAGTTGGAAACAATCCAGGGGTCAAACTCTGCTGTATCTCCAGTCACCTTGCCAGTCAGCGCAGAGCATGGGTCTCTGATGCTTTCTGAATCTCTGATCACCCACAGGGCACTAAATTACAGCTATTACACTGCAATTCGCTGTACAATTTTATTCTTTGATACACTACCTGCCTTTGTCTGTCTGCATAGCAGTGAGAGTAGTATGCATTATTTACCAGGCTAAGTATGCTGCTGCTGCTAGTGTTGACAAAAAAAAAAAAGGAAAAAAAAGAAGATAAGAGAACTGGAACAGGCTTGAAATATAAAAAGACGGCACAAATACAGCTTCCTGGGAAACAGTTTTGTGGTTATATAAAACTTTCCGAGATTTTGCAGGGCCTTTTGCCTCCATGCACAGGGGTGTGTCCGTAGCCAGCCAAAGCTCTTCAGGAAGGACAGAGGTGCTGGGGCAGATGGGGAATCCGGTCTGGCCAGTGCTCTGGCTTCGGATCAGGCCCCATGGCAAGCAGTGGGCCTGATGCAGAACGAAAATGAAAAGCACTTGGTGAAGAGAGCAGGATGCTGCTCCTCTCCTCATGGGATACTCCAGGGCCTTAAATTGGTCTGTGTTCCTTCTGTTTCATCCAGGAATCCTTCTGGGCACAAGGAAGCCACTCCTGTGTTACTTCCATTGATATATTCAAGCCTTTCTCCAACCTAACCATGGTTTGTGTTCCCTCCAGGCTGTCCCTTGAACGTACTGGCTTTGGGAGGTAAAATCAGTTCCAGTTAGTGAAGAGATGATGAGAAAAGATCCTCTACTTTGGCAGCCTGAGAAGGGCAGGCTATAGCTGGGCTTTGCTGCCCTGCATTGACTGCTGTGTCCTTTGGGCTTCCTGCTGGGACAAGGGTCTGTCTGTGAGGCAGGTCTTGGAGCGTGCCTGAGCAGAGCCGGCCGGGTGATGCCGTCCTTGGTTGACCTGCTGAGAAGCAGCTCCAGGCTTCTCTGCAGTGTAGACAGTTGGTGCAGGTGCCAGGGCAGAGCCATCCGAATCGCAGATCATGGCAGGAGAGCAGGAGTGAGTGGCAGAGCCAAAGCCAGCCCAAAGAGGGAGAGCCTGGGAGAAGCAGGTTCTGTCTGATGAGAAGAGGTGGAATGCATGCAGTGACTGAGTTGTTGCTTTCCTTCCCAAATGGCCTGCAGATGTTCCCTTCAATTCCCCTCAGCAGTGACAACAATAGCCAGACCAGCTTGCTCTAACTCTGGTTTAGGCACTACAGAGCAAGGGTCAGGCAGCTCCTTACCCATCAGGCGGTGAGTGTGCTGCGTGCCAATCCTGCAGGGAGAGTGAAAGCAGCTGTGAAGCTCAGCCATAGGCATAGCTGAGCAGTCATTCACTCAGACCAGCTCCTGGTCTTTCATTTGTTGAGATAAGGTGCAGCCAAAGTGATTTTAAATCTAGTCTGTGGTCAATAAAATGTTTGCTCGCTGGCTGAATGTCATGAGGTAAATGCAGAGGCGGGGAGAGGGCTGGGGCTCGGATTGTTGCAGAGCTGTTTGAAGTGGTACTGGCCTGTATTGCAGCAGTTGGGGCCCTGATTGTTTCCACTCTCCCCACTGTTTGGGGGCTTTATTCACTTTCTCTCCATCTGCTTTCCGTCTGAGCTGGCCCATTATTGCTCGGCAACACCAAGTAGATTGCAGGTTGCTTTCTCCATTCGGTCCCCAAAGCAGTCCTTACAGAAGATGGATTTCTGATTGAAATCTTCCCTGTCAATTGCTGCTGGGGTTCTTCTGACACAGCATGAAGACACTTCTCATAAAATTGCTAGCAAGAGAGGACTGTGTTTCCAGAAGGTTCAGGCTCTCACTTCCTTCCTTTTCCTGGCACTGCAACACTGTACCCCTTCCAGAGATGCTTCGCACCCCCTTCACCTTTTGCAGGCCCCTGAAGTGCATTGAAGCAGCCCATGGAGGAGTGCCCCCAGTCTTCTCGCCTCAACAACCAAGGCTGTGGGCTGCGCCTTTCTAGATAGGCATCTGCTTGAAATCAGTGCTGAGAAACGAGTGTATCTCCATTCATGCTGAGGTGAACCAGTTCTGGGTGAATCCCAAAGACTGTTTCTGACACACAAAGCATCGACTTTCCTGTCCCTTGTGGGGAGCTGGGCTTAGGCCACCAGCTGTGGGCTGCGCTGGACAGTGTTGCCCTTCCTTGGGCCTGAGCAGTCGTGCCTGTGCGAGCAGGAATTGAATGCATACTTGGTTGAGATACTTGCAGGGTCACTGCCCTTGCCGAGAGCCCCTTCCAGCTCTCCCCTTATAAGCAGCCTCTGAGCATCCTTTCAAGGTTGACAGTGTATTTTTATAGCCCAGTCAAACTGTGTTCAAATCTGGGATCCCTTAGGAGGCCAGGTGAACCTGATCGTACAAGTTAAACACAGTCTAAAGATTGGATGGGGTCCTGTGTCATAGCTGTGCAGGGGGAAGCAGAAGCACCCTTTTTGTTACTGATTCTGGAGGCTGTTCTCAGAGTGTTGTGGATGCAGTCTGAGAAACATTTTAGCTCAGCTGGGAGGTGGTTCAGGCACAGTTTGATGTGCTCCTGCCTTGTTTCAAGGGTGGCACCTCAACCATTAGGATGCTGGTGTGAAAGGGGAGTTCCCTTTGCTGCAAGGTTTTCCTTCTGTGGACAGCAGAAGCTGTGGCTGCGTGAAACAGGCTAATGACCTTATTACTTTTTCCTCTCAGATTGGCTGATTAATGTAAAGAAGTTAAACATCAGCACCATTTTCTCCATTTCATCCTTCACCTGATGTTCTCTGCTTGTGACTCAGACCTGAGCAAAGGTTTAAATGTGTAAAAGCTCATCCATCTCTTCTGGCTGGAAAAGTGATTCTCCTTCCTCACGTATTAGTGATAAAGCAGCTACCCAGGTTGGGCTCATTCCTCTCCCAGGAAGAATATGACTGTTCTGTGCTCCTCTGATGGCTCTGAACCTGGAGCAACTTGCACATCTCCCAGATGAGGCAGATGCAGTGGCTGCACTGCCCTGGGCTCTGTCTCCCAGCCATCGCCTTGGCTATGAACATGGTGTTGGCAGGCAGGAGGGAGTCCAGGGCATGGAAGGAAGCAGTAAGGCAGAGAGGCTGCAGCACAAAGCTTACATTTTCTTTTCTAATTTGGGATTTGATCTGCATGTGGTACACACAGGTAAGATTAGAATGCTTTTTGATGACTCCGAGCTGCAATGGCCAGTCCTTGAAATGACATCAAGCATATTGCTTCAGAAATACTGTTAGGGTTTGGCAGAGGCTGGAGAAGTGCCATGAAACAGGGGAAGACATCTATAGGGGAAATATGGAGCCATTTGGTGTATCAGCTGCTGCTAAGACTGACAAACATGGCTTAGCCTTATTTTGCTCTCAGGTGGAGAGTACTCAGGTGTTTGCCACGCATGTTCATCTCGGCGGTTTGTCTCAGAGGGGAGTACTTTGTCTCCATTGACATGCAACCCAGAGAACACCGTGCCTTACTGATCTCACTTTCGCTGGCAGATTTCTTTTGACAGCTTTAGGGATAAACTGACCTGGATTTGTACTGGAACACATCGTTACCTTGGCCTGGAGCACCAGTCTCTGATGTATTAAGATTGGTGTGAATCCCTTTAAAGAAGGAGGACCCAGGCTGGGACTGGAGACATTGAAATACCGTGAACGTGTTAGATCCCAGAGCACTCCTGCTGCTCCGCTCCTGTGAGCTGGGTCGCTTCCCACATGTGGAAATTTGCAAATGGAGGTCATTTGGTTCTTTCTCTGAGAAAAACATGCTGTTTCCCTGCCTCACTCTTTTGGCTCTGGAGGTCTCTGACGGCAGCAGAGCTGCTGATCCCCAGGAAGGGATCTCTTTTCTGCTGGGAATTCCCATGTGCAGATCCATGAAAGTGCACTGAAGGGAGCACTTTCCTGTGCAGGCTGTCCCAAATCTGGGTGGCCCTGGCAGCTGGTAGTGTTTTCCAAGTGCTCTGTGTGCAGTGGCACCCCGTGGGGGACAGAGGGGCCCTGGGGAGCAGAGGGTGCTGCAGAGCCCAGCTGCAGGAGGAGTCCCCAACACCCAGACCCAGAGGCATTTCCTTGAAGGAGCCTGGGGCATGGCTGAGACTTACAAGGACCAACACCGAGGTCGCAGGTTCAATTCCCGCTCGGTCCCCATGTGTTGCCTGGTCTAGTCGAGAGGTGACGTCCCTGCCCAAAACAGAGAGGTTGGACTAGATGATCTCTAAGGCCCCTTCCAGCCTAGGCCATTCTATGATTCATTCTATGTTCCTGTCTCTGCCGAGGGAAATGTTTTTCCCCAGCAGGCAGATGTTTGGCATATGGAGGCAGCAGGTATGCCAGCTGAGGTAAGACCCACTCTGTGAACTGTCTGTGTTGAGGCAGCGCTCCTTCCAACTCCAAATGTTCTTGATGGGAGACCTGACTTTTAAATTAGCAAGAACAATTTTTTTGTGACTTCTCTTGCAGTCGCTGAGTGGCTGCCAGCCCTGCAAGCAGCAGGAACCCAAAGCTGCCATTTGAAAGCACCAACAACAGGGGACTGGCAACAGAAAGACTCTGGATGAGCTGCTTGGAGAAGCCTTCAGAGCCATTCAATTTGGAGACTGATCTTAGCTAATTTTTGTCTCCCCTTGCCATTTACTATCAGGAAACTAGAAGCAGACATCTCACCCCTTTGAAATGTCTCCTGGCTTTCCCCCTCCGGTCTCCATCTCCTGCCACCAATGTCCCAAGGATATGGGATATCCAGGGAAATGAACGGAAAAGCTGTGCATGACAGATCAGTGGGCCTTGGCAAGAGAGCAGGCACCGGGAGCTGGTAGTGGCTCGGTTTGGAGGAGAACATCCCAAATGATAGCGCTCCAGGAACACAGATGTGGGCAATACCTGCTATGAAAGCAAAATTTGCTCAGCAGGATGATGGTTGCAGTTCACAAGGAGCCAACACCTCATTAATTTTCTGCTGTGTGTAAAATAAAGCTGTTAATGATATTTAGTCCTTCTTTTGCACCTTGCCTTTGAGGAGCTTGAAAGTATTTTGCAGACACTAATTAGTAACGGGTTCCAACTCCTTGGGAAATAGCAAAAAAAAACCCTGGTCTTTGATATCTGGAGAAGCTGAAGCACAAGGACAACACATTTCCTTTGTGATGCCAGGAGAGCACGGAGAAGCAGGTGAATAGAAGCACTGCGAGGGGGGAAAGCGTCCAGCTGTGTTGGCTGGGAGCAGGCCAGTGTTGGAATGGAGGCTGCATGGGGTGATCTGCAGCCACCTCCTGAGACAACTGTCCCAGGAGTTTGTAGGAGCAGTTGGCAGGTCTGTAGGAAATCCTGACCCTTGCCATCTGCCTCTCCCAGCTTGAACTGCGGCAGCTCTGGCTGCCCTTCTCCGGCACAAAGTTGGAAGCAGAGATGAGTAAAACTTTTTTGTCCATTGAAAGACAGGCCGAACTGAGTTCCTGCCAGAGCACAATGAAAGCTCCTCTACTGAGGGTCAAAGTAGAAAAGAGTAGTGAGGAAAAGAAGAATCCCTCCTGTCACTGGGTGGCTGGTGCCTCTCCAGAATTCCTTTGCGCAAGCTTTTCTCACTGCAAACTTAGGACTTACCAACACACCTCTGTTTTGATGGGCTGCAAACCCAGCACATTCAACAGGAGACAAATAACAGAAAAATCCTCTGTCCTACCCAGTGAAGACACCAAATGGAATGCTTTTAATTGGCAGAGTGGTGGGAGCAGGATTATGCTCTCTGGGTGACCAGGCATCACTCTTTATGTGTGTTTGAGGTGGATTTGACTCCCTGCCCACACCTCAGCCTGTCTGTGAGAGGGACGTGTGGATGGGAAGCAGGCAATGACTCTTTTGTGGCTGCCCTGGAGGTTGCTTTTTCAGAGCTTTACAGGCACAGCTTGTGATTCATAGGCCACACAAACCAGCTGTTCATCCTAACTTGCCTAAAACAGGCTTGTATCATGCCCAGTCGTGGGGACAGTCACACACATTAGCCATCAAAGACCACTCCCTCCACTTCTCTCCTCTCTACCAAACTTGTTCCTCACTGCCAGCTGGGAGGATTTGTCTCTGCTGCAGAAATGTCCTTGTCATTTGATTCTTGTTGTGAGGGCTGAAACAGGCAGGACGCAGAAACAACCACAAACCATGGCTGAAATGCAAAGAATAGATTTATTCTTGCTACAGGGGAATCTGAAGAATCTTTGCAGCAGCACCCGGATGAGGGACACAGGCAGCAATCACAGGAGCAGCTCGATAAGCAGCAGCGCAGGCATTAGGAGATTCTGTGAGATCTCTCCTTGCTAGAAAGGGTGTGGTATTTATCCCCCTGCTTTGTTATGTTTTACTTGCTGTTCTGCCTGAGTTCCCAGGACTCACACAATAGCTTTGCAGGGCAGGGATGTGAGAAATGCCCCCGTATCTATCAAAGGTCTCTGTTATCTAAGCACGAGTGTGCTGCTTGTTGAGCACACAAGCCGAGGCAGTAATCCAGTGTGATGTGTGTGTTTTCTGACACTTCAGGTGCAAGTCCCCCTTGCCAATCTTCCACTGTACCCCTACACTTGGCTTCTTCACCTCTGCAGTGACAGGCTCGATGTTTTCCACCTTCCTTCTAGCTGAGCACTGCTTCTGCAGGACTTGTTCTCCAGGTGCTCTGCTCAGGTAGTCACCCTGACACCTAGCTTAAGCCCTGATGTAGAGGACAGTGGGGTTTTGGACACAAGAGGGAGAAGGGAAGTTATTTACTTTATGTTATGTTTTTCAGTCTTATCTAAGTTCAGCAAAGGACACCTTTCGTGCAAGGAAAAAGCTAATTGTCCTCTGCTTTATTCAGGTGAGAAGAGATTCTCTTGGAAGTGTCTGTTTTCTATTTAGAAAAATCCTTGTCAGCTAATGGTATTAAGGCCTGGTGAATGCATGGCAGCTTCTGTGTGAAATGAGTTTGGCAAGCTCATTTCACATCCTAGGCTGTAGGTGTAGGTGTCAGAAATCGGGAGCTTGTCTCTTGTCTTGCTGTGTTCAGTGAAGAATCCAGCAGCCTTTGTGTTCTGGAGCCCTAAGAACCAGGGCCCAGATCCGTTGTAAGGCAAGGCAGAGGAAGTGGCCAGTGTTCTTCCTCAGCTTCTGTGGAGACCAGTCACAGGCTTTCTGGAGGTTTCAGCTGGCTGCCTTTATCTGGGGCTACACAAGAAAACCAAGAAGAAGCATTTCAAGGTCTGACACATCTGTCTGTAGGCAGTGCGACCGCACCGTGCCTTTGCTACCCATTTTAGAAAGGATGACTGATTAAGGGTTAATTGCTGCTGAAAAGCCTCCCCTAGGTAGCTCTTACCCTAATGTAGCAACAGCATGGCTGTGGTATTCTGTGATCCATTAGAGCCTTATCTGGAGTTCTTTATTCATCTTTTAAATTCCCTTTAATTCACATTTTCCCAGAAGACGATGAACGCTCTTCTGACTTCATCCTACTTAGCCATGTATATATAATAGCCTATAGTAATCCACAAAAATGATCCTGATACCTTGCTGCTTGGGTTATAAAAAATCCTCTTTATCCTCTGTAGGAAGAATATTTTTATCTCTTCCTTCCTTTTTCTTTGGACAGATTAATAATTTCCTGGGTTTATCACAACCCCATGGGTGTGGGACTGTTCCCCATGCCTGGTATATACTGTGCTGTTCTTTGATGATAAGTTCAGCATCTCTTCCTATATTTTAATAGCACTCCATCACAAGCAGTTGGGTTTTATTTGCTTTGCATTCCGCTCTTAGACTCTTCCTATTTTTTTTTTCTCACTCTAGTATCCCATAGGTTTGACTTGTTCCCTCTGGGTGAGAGCGAGTGAGCATCTGCCACTTGCCTGGACCTGCAAAGACAAGTTGATTGGTACCTCACCTAGGAGCACCAGGTCCCACAGAGACCTTAGCTGTCTGATAGGGAAAGACCCAGCCTTCCTCTGAGACTCATATACCCACTTCAGCCCCTGCAATTCTCCCCTGAAAGCAGGAGGCGATGCCCAAAACACAGCCTCTCCTCACACTGGCGTTCTGCTTCTCGCTTGTCCCATGCAAGAAGCAGGAGCCCATCATGTTATGCTGACAGCTAGCAGGTTCAAAAGAGGAAACCTCTGTTCTTAACATGTCACGTAGCTAAACAGTAGAAGTCCTTGCCACAGGGTGCCGTCTGTGCTTAAACGTTGCTTATCTTCAAGGGGAAGTGGGATAGGTTCACGGAGAAGGAATCCAAATGAGTTTGCTAAATATACAGAAAGTAAGATAATTGATTAGATGTGTTTTGGTGTGCCTGAGTCAGCCTCAGGGTGTTTCCTACATTGCTTACCTCATGGGAGCTCCCACTGGTGTGCTGGGGGTTGTCAAGCCCAAACCTCACAGGAACCACCAAGCTGAACACCACAGGTGGTGCCAACAGGTCGTTCCCCGGGCCTGCTCTGGGTGCAAAGGTGGAAGGCATGCTTGGGCTTTCCGTGCCTTGGCTGTGCCTCTCACCTGCTGAGCTAGAGTGTTGTGGGGAGGGCAGTGGCACTGTTTCCCCCAGCAATGCTCTTCCCAGGGACTGGCTCTGGCAGCACACTCTGAAGAGGCCCAGAAGGGGGAAGGAGGCAGGTGGAGGGCTGCCTGATTGGTGTATTGCAATGCTCCTAGGTGCTCATGGAGCAATAATTGCATCTTACAGGCTCTGTGGGGGTGTTTTAAGTATCTGCATTTTGTGCTTGCATGTGTTGCTTAATTCACGTGTTAATTTTTCAGTTCCACACAGAGATGGTATTCACCCACCTGCTTCCTTGGCATGTTGGGCTGCCTAAGTAATCTTAATGAAATGTTTTGCATTCCTGGCATGGAAGATGGCCCACAGAGGCAAGAGCTGACAGGGAAAGGTGGCCTTAGTGTGCAGGCCTAATCTGTTATGACTCTTCTCTTTGGGATAGATGGTGAACCATATCCCACTGCCACATTCTTTCCTTCTGGAAAGAAGGAAAAATGCAGGGAATCATCAATGCTGATCTCAGTGAGCAGCAGTGAACAAGTCTGAGCCTTCCTGAGAGGGTAAGGACTGAATGCAAAATGGCACAGAAACAAGTCCAGTTTCCTTCCATAAATCTGTTAATGAGTCATTAACACCTAAGTATTTACTCTCCAGCTTCAAATAACTGAGGTTATTTTATAACTTTGGCTTTCCTATGAAAATGCTAAAGGTATGGGTGAGGTCAATATGGCTAGCTGAAAACAGGGCAACTGTTCTGCCAAGGAGGGATATGTTGGTCAGTTTTGCAAGAGATAAAGCAACAGCCTCATCTGGCAGAAAGCAGTCTGAATTCTTCTTTCCTCCAGAGATATCAAGCTTCTTAGGCCTCGGGAGCCAGCAGATGGCTGAACAATGCAGAGATGGAAAGGAAAACCAATTAAAATCTCTTCTACCAGAATGCTGGAGTTATCATACAAGAGTGACTCTGCTGTTCCTCAGCCTGGTATCTGCTGTCTTTTTCTTCCCAGCACTGAGAGTTGCACAGAAAGAGGTGGCAGCCGCTGTGGTGGACATCCATAGGCGTGACCAGAGCATGTGCCCAGGAGACATCTCCTCTCCCCTGTCCTAGTCAAGCAGTGGGGGTCCTACACTGGTCTGGGAGCAGTTAAAATTCCTTCCAAAGAGTTTTATTCTGTCAAGTGTAACACTGGATATTTTCATTATTCATATGAATGCTGCTAAGCCTCTGTCCTCGGTAAAATCCCGTGGCAGTGAACTTCACATGTTAATTATTCATTGTGTAAAAATAGTCTCTCCTTTTTTTCAATTCAAAATGCATTGCCTTTCACTCTCGTGTCCTCTGTTCTGGTATTACTGGGCAGTCTATGAGGGAATGATTTACTTCTGCCTGTTCAGATGTTATTTTTTACTTATTTTTTCCATCTCTTGCATTCATCTTCATTCTTTGTTACCCTACCTCAATCTTCCTGTCTCTCTCCATTCAGAAGGCTCTTCTGGCTTCTACTAATTTCTGCTGCGTTCCCTGTTCCTACTGTGTGATTTTGGAGGCAGAGCTGCCGTAGAGTCAAACCCAGAAGATGGGACTTGCTCCTGTGTCCCCCAGGCTTCAATCCCACAGAATCAGATAGGGCTGCACCTGGGGGACACAATGGCAGAGCAGGGACAGGCTGTTGTCAGCTTTTTGGTCTAATTCATCCTTTCTGCACCCAGATGCTGTGTTGACCTTGATGACACACAGCCCAAGTGACATTAGCCTTATGGACACATTGGAGGTGCCACATCTGGCAAAGAAAGGTGTTCTTCCTACCAGCATTGCTTGCTGTGCCCGGCTCGCATCTGTAATTGGGATCTTGCCTCATCATGGCTCTGGTGCCCCAAAACATCACAAGGCGGGAGGCAGCTCCAAAATGAAGTCGGCTTCAAAGTCACGTTGCTGTAAAGACTCTTATATTGTTGTTGCTGTTGTTGAGTTTTGTTCTCTCTGGATTTTTAAAATGCTTAGGAAGTTCAGCTTGCAGCTTTCTTCTCTATAATCATGTGGTTTGAAAATCTATAGGGAGAAGGCATGCTGAGATGCTCAGGAAAGAACATGCCTCCAGGAAGTGAGGATTTGAGACTCCTCCATTTCCTACCCATTAAATAGTATGCGACTTACGGAAGAAAGGTGAAGACTGATAACACAGGCTCAGCTGGCTTTCCAGTTTCCTCTGGGACTGTTGAGCAAACTTTTGTGTGATCTGAAGAGGTGGCAGAGGTGCTCTTGTAATAGAGCTACATAAAGAGAGGAGGAGATTGCTAAAATCTTCTTGTCGCTGTGATCACTTGCTAATTCTATTACCCATATAGGTGCTGCTACATTTGAAATCCCTCACTAGGTTGACCACTGATTGTGTTTTAGCAGTTCTTTGAACCTGCGTTTGATCTTCAATAGCTCCTTACATCTTACTTCTGACTGCTTTGCTTTCAAATGGTGCCAGTCAGTGTGAGGAGGCTTTTTGAAAGTCCAAATAAACCACCCCACTTTTCCTTTATCTGCTGTTTTGCTGACATGCACAAAGCATCCGAGTAAAAGTGTGAAGCGTGAATACTTTTGCTGAAGCAGTGTTGGTTTGTTCCTGTTATATCACCACCGTCATCTCGATGTTTTATTCTTTGCGCTTTAATTATCTTTTCAGCTAATTTGCCTAGTTCAGAGTAAGGCTCATTGGTCTGTAATTCCCAGGATCACCACTAATGCCAATTTTAAAGACAGATATGCTTTTACTGCCCTCTAATCCTCCTTCAATACAGTAGCTCATTTTAATGAAATATCATAAGCATTAGAAGACCTGGATAAACCATTGAGTCTCTGTGTCTTCCTGATCTGTGCAAGCATTCGGTTGTTCCTGCACCTATTCTCTCAGCCTCTCAGTCCTTTGCAATCTCTTTTCCATTTTGCTTGAGAAGACTGATCCTGGACTAGCCTCATCCTCTTACTCCCCTGTCCCCCAAATGTGTACTGAGAGGGACGCTGAGGAGAGGTCACCTTCCTTCCCTGCAGTGTCTTTCCTCGCTCTAGCAATCCCTTTCAGTCCCTTGCTGTTGTGTCTTGGCAACGCTTCCTGCTCTCACTGGCGCCTTGAACAGGCATTTCCCAGCTATTTTGATCCATGGACCAACACTTGTGGTACCCCAGTGGTGGTACAGACCAGTACCCACCAGAGGTAAGGCATCAGATGGCCGGTGTGACCTCCTCACTCCTGTTTACATCCCTGAGGAGAGCACAAAGGAGGGAAACTGCCTTGTTGCAAAGCACATTTCTTTGAGGCTGAGTCTCTGCTATCACTTTCGTGATGCTCTGTGAGGCTTTTGAAGTAAGTCAGCGTTTCCCCAGGACATCTCCTCCAAGGCAGCAGAACTGCAACAGGCTGGTGCCAAGGCAAGACCTACATTTCAGAGAGTGGGAGCAAAGGGAGGATAAGTGGCATGAAATCACTTTCTGGGTCTTCAGGCTGCTGAGATCTTGCTGCTTGCTTCCTTCAGTAATGCTGAGCTCTCATGTGGTGAGGGGATGAGCCCCAGAGAAGAAAAGGCCGTCAGGGTTTGAAAACTGTGGTGTTTAGTGGTGTCTCAGGAGGAGGGCTGAAGGGCTTGCTGGGGCTCTAAGCCAGGGAAAAGGCTGTACTGTGAACGCTGTGGGGGTAGTACAGAAGTCTTTCTGGTTGGAGGCTCAGGGTGGTTCATGGTACCTCCAAGCCCAGGTACAGAAGGCTGAAGAAGCTTTGCATGGGCTGTGTCAGGGGCTAGCATGAGAGCCTGTTTTTGTCCAGCTTTCTTCAGCACCACAAAGGGTGACACACAAACCGAGGGCCTTACAAATGACCTTATGGGTGAATAAAGTCTGGACTAGATCTCTTATTAAAACTGAATCCTTTATGAAGCATAAGAAGAGGCAGGTACATTGCCTTTTCCTTCACCTCCTCCCATGCTGAACTGCTCTTTTCAACTAGGATTGATTTATCTACATAAGAATGACATTTAAGGGCAATCTGTTCGCATTTGGTACATAGCAATTTATAATCCATATCTGCACCTTGTTTAATCCTGCTGTTCTAAAGCAAGTCTCTTTATCATCAGCTGAAAGGCTCAGTAAGTAAAATGATACATCTTTGCTCATTAAAAACACAACTCTCCTTCTCTGTGATGAGTATGTAGTGTAAAACATTTTAGCATCCCATTTGCTTTTCATTTTCTCTTGCTCGCTATCTGTCAAATGAGTCTTTTGCCTCTTAATATACAGATTTTGTATGTGCATGCATCTGCCTTTCAATGGCCCTTTCCATCCCTGCAGGCTGCTGTATCAGAAATCCTATGGTGGTTTCTAAACGGCAGCTCAGATGACCCCCAGCTGAATTTTATCCTGCCTTTTCCCAGTAATGTCACACCTAGGGACTATGTGTCTGAGACCTCTTAGTATGACATTTAAACATACACTCTGTCTTGCTGGCACAAGATAAGCTATGGTGGCTAATAACACATCTAAATCACACCATGATCATCAGCAGTGTAATATAATTACCTACCTCTGTGTGCAAACCTATTTGGAGATGGGGTAAACATGGTTTGATACTCTCAGCTGCTGCCTAATGGTTAGGGGTGGGATGGCAAAGACACCAAACATTCAGCATTGAGCAGGGGCTCAGAGCTCCCACATCAGCCAGTAGAGACAGAGTCAAGGCAGCCAGCACAGTCTGGAGGGCGGGCAACACAGCCCTCCAGGCAAAGCTGCATTGGCAAAGGTGGGATTTAGTTGCCAAATATAGATGCCTCGTGCTATTTGAGACACCTTGAAGCATGTATGATCCGGGATGTTCTCACTGGACTTACATTACAGCCTCCCAAGCAGCATCCCAGGGAGGCTGGGAATCTGCAGAGCTGTTGTACCAGAGTGGTGAATGGCTTAACTATATGGGAAACATGTTACCTTGAGCTCTTTTGCTGTGTTCAGCCTGATTTTGAGATGGGAAAAAGATTATTAACATCAAATGTTAAGTGGCCATGGTCATTGATATAATCACAGAAGTCACTGGTATAATCTCGAGGTACAAACTCAGGAGATGGTGTCTGAACATTTTCACCCTGCTGCACGATGTCAAATTGGTTTGGATGTGGAGAGGAAAAGATGCAAAAAAATTGTAGACAACTGTCACACTTAAAAATGAGAGTCCTTATGAATGCTGTTAGAAATGCCCATTTTTGTAGGCACAGAACAAGCATCAGAATCTGCTTCTTTGTTATCTAGTACAGAGGGGGAAAAAAGCCATAAAAGCATGTTCTGATATCCCTAGCAGAGTGCCAGATAATTCCTTTATACCTATCCACCAAATGTCTGCATGCAGTCAGTGTCCTGAGGACATATACTGATGACACAACTTCTGGAGAGCTAGATTATCACACAGATACTTTCTGGACTTTGTATGTGTGCATAGAAAATAATCTGGCAGCAGCATGTACGAAACCTGCCTGAGTAGCTAAGGGACAAATGAGGACAGTGTGTTTAATTTTAACTGTCGATGCTACATGCTGTCCTCATTTGTTCCTCAGCCAAGCTACTAGCATGTTTTTCTCTTAATTTGGTCTGCTACTCCTAACCTACTTTATTTCTAGCACAACCTTTCACCGCGACAGTTACCCATCTGCCAGCTGAACAACCTTTCTTAATGCAGGGAGTGAAATAAAACATCTCCTTCTGTGTTGGCATTTCTGAAAGCCCTAGACCAAGCCTGTGGGTGATGCCTGTAGGAAAAGCAGTCCTGGCGCCACGTGGGAGAGTCTCTGAGCATCCTGCACCTGCTGGGCATGAGCCACCAAGGGCTGCTGCCTTCTCATTCCCACCATCCTCATTTTGCTTTTCAGCTAGAGACAGCTGTATTTCACTGTCAGCACGTTCTCCCTTTTTAGGTGGCCAGCTGAGAGCACCAGGTACTGGCCAGTCAAGCTATCACATCAGGATGGAAGCCAACTTCAAATGCTGGATATAGTCAGTTTGGGAAGCATGGAGAATTTACATCTTCAGACTCTGAGAGGCTTGCATGCAAATGACAAGCAGCTGGCATGGAGCTTTGATACATCTTTCACACTGTGAGTAACACCTGATTAGAGATTAGCAAAGGTAGTATCTCTAGTTAATAAGGGCGATAAATGTGCTCTGGGCATGTACATGGCCATGTCTGACCTCAGCAGTGTTTAAACCTTTTGAGCAACTTGTGAAAGATGGACAAATTAGGAGAGGTAAATGGAAAAGGTCGTTCAATGAAACATGAGTTTTGCCCTGGGCAGATCATGGCAGAGCAGTCTGATATCTTTCTTTGAGAAGGCAGCTGATTTTCTAGAAAAACGAGATGTAGCAGATCTATTTATGCTTCAAATAAATTTTTCATAGGTTGCCACTGAGAAACCAGTGGGGCTGAGGTTTTTGGGTAGAGAACTGGCTCAAGAGGAGATGACAGCAGTATGTGTTTCATAAGAGTGTACTGACCAGTCTTAAGGGTCTAGTGACATTTCTTGGGGATGAATCTTAGGACTGATCTAATGTTTTCATTAATGGAAGCATAAGTGTCCTTTGGTAGAATTTTATATTCACACAAAGAAGGAAGACATCAGCAGGACAGAAGAGGATCAGGATATCATGCAGCAGAAATAGGGTCACTTTGAAGACTGGAATAATAGAGAGGTAATAAGGACTGATACTACAAAATGCAGTGTCAGGAAGTCTGAGAAACTGTTTATGAAAAGCTCAGCCATCAGCTGAGGGTCCCTCTGTTTGAAACAGTCAGGAAGGTAGAGATCCTGAGGGTGCTACTGCATCATAGTGGCTGGCAAAAAATGATGACTGGTTTCTCATCAGTGTGTACAAATACCTGAAGGGACAGTGCAAAGAAGGCAAAGCCAGGCTCTTTCCAGTGGTGCTCAGTGGCAGGACAAGAGGCAGTGGGCACAGCCTGGAACACAGGAGGTTCTTGACCATCAGGAAACACTTTTTCAATGTGAGGATGATCAAGCAGTAGCACAGGTTGCCCAGAGAGATGGTGGAGAAAGGCAAATGCCAGTCCTCTAAAATATGTATTTCCTGCAAATAATGGGAATTACTAGTGCCATCAAAAGGGCTGCTTGCACACAGAAGTAGGCTGAAAAAGGCTTTGTAAACATCAGAAAGCAGTGAGGTTCTGCTAGAGTTTCTCAGCAAGTGTAATGAGGAGAAAAATCTCCAGTGGGATTTAAGAAGGATGTTGTCAACTTGTAAGAGGAATGTGGTCATTTACTTGCCAGAGGGAGCAGGAGATTGGGCTTAGGTATTTCAGTTGCAAGCCTATATTTTTAAACTGCCAGGAAGGACAAATCCACCTTTTAGGGTATTTCTCCAAATACTTTGGAGAGGATCCCAAGGCATCAGCATCTCAGTGTTATGTTTTATATTCTTTTCTTTTCTAGATGATAATTTTTAAGCCCTTGCTCCTATTGGCTTCCTAAATTCAGAAAAAGTACAGACATAGCAGACTTATAACACAATCTTTCGTGCTTTTGTATGTTGCTCTAAGTGGAGGTTTTGGGAAATCAAATGTATCACTGTAATTGGCCTTGGCTGCATCTCTGATGCTCCCTGCTTCCCTCCAGGGATTTGTGCAGTACTTCTGTTATCAGAGGGTTATCTTTTCCCATAATTTACCAAATTTCTTTAATGGTGTTCTCTGGGAAAATGTCTCCAAAATGTTTGACACCTCTGGGCAACCTGTTAAGAAATGTAGCGCTCTGGTAGCATGAGCAGCGAACTGAAGCCCCCCATTCTGCACACTGCACCAGGAAACGTTTGTATCCACACTCTGAATTTTCCTGCTCAGGCGTGGTTGTTCACAGCCTTTGAGGGTTGCTTTGCTTCCGCCTTTGCTCTCCTGGAGTTGTCACTAGCCCACCTCCGTGGCAGGTGGGCAGGGAGAGAGGTAGAGGTGTGCAGGTCCTGTGTCACTTGGAGGTGACAGGAGCTGCGGGAAGAGAAGGGTCAGGCACATCTCTGTGAGCTGATTCCCAGGTGTGGGCTCTGTTGTGCCTCCCTCTGCTTGCCGTGCCTGGCACAGACCTTGGCATGTACCTTGCAGTGCAGAGCCTCCTGAGCACCGGCCAGCTTGCTACAGGACTCAAGAGCATCACAGAGCCGAGATTTCCAAGAGAGAAGCTCATTCCAGGCAGGTCTGGACGTACCCACCTCAGTCTCTACCATGAACCCTAGACCAGCCACTGCTGCCAAACACTCACTGCTAGAAGTTTATAAAGACAGGAAGGAGAGAGGGGAAATTCAGGTGCCTTCATCCAGACAAGATGTGATCAGTTCATCCTAGTGCCCAGCCCCATGGTTGAGCACTGGTCAATGCTATGTCGTTTTGGGGTAATGGAGGAGCTGTGGCACAAAGTTAACTGCAGGCAAAGGGAACAACAAAACACTGATGTATCTGTGAGCTGAGAAGGATAATTTCTTATTTTTTTTCTTTGATATGGAGGTATGTATTTTATTGACAGCTTTAGCTGCAAAAGAAGAACAGAAAGATGTTTGTGCTAGGAGACAATAATCCGTGACACGCTAGGGATCTGTGCTACACTACTCTTTGCATCATAGATAACAGCAATGTCCCAGTGCATCTCCCCAGCTGAAAAAATCCCACAGGAGCCCAGATGCTCTAGCTCAGAGTAATGATGACATTGCACTTGCAACTATTCATCAGAGATACTCTCCTTTCTGTGAATACTTTGTGTGCTTTCAGCTTTCCCAGCTGTGGTACGTGCTGTGGTCAGCTGGTGAGGCAGGCTTAGGGAGGCTGAGATGTCAGATTTCAGTTTTCTAGTGCTGCTGGGAATGCACAGAATCTGGAAAATGAGAAAGGGTTCTGTTTGCATCACTCCTGACACTAATGGCATTTTGTGGCTATGGCCAGAGTCCCATCTGGCCAAGTTCACATTGGATGAGAGATGCAGCACCAGGGAGCTGCCCCTTGCAGCTGGTGCTCGGAGCCTTCTCCAACATTGCCTTGCTCTGGGACCCCCTTCGGAGCTGGGGGCTGAAGCAGAGGGGGGCTCAGAGCTGCCAGCCCACCCTGTTCACCACAGGAGTGAAGAGGGTGTAACCTCTGGCCTGTGTCTGGCAGTGTCTGCTCTCTAGAAAAGGCTTCAAGAGCTTTTGAGGTTTTGTGTTCCTGGGCTAACTTCTCTTCCTTGAGCAAGGGCTGACAGCCACATTTGTTGTGCCAGTCCTCCAGTCAGTAAAAAGGGGATAATGAGTCCACTAGCAAATACTTTATTTGCCTCCAGTTTCTCCCCCACTGTTTCCAATTTGCAGAGCTCACTCCTGGCTGTGTTGGTGGCTGGCTTGTTCAAAGTGCTACCCTAATGCAAGCAAGTGACAGTGACAGGTAGAGGGTCACCCAGCAGATCCATAGAGTAATCTGTGGATTCCTCCTTCCATCCTGAAAGCCCTGCCATGTAGCCTGGCACCCAGCTTGGAGATGAGTGGGTATTACTCTGGTGTGGCACTCCTGGTGTGCCCTCAGAAGCTGGGTGCACAGCAGCGTCCTAGCCATGTACTCAGCACTTCTCTGCAAGCTGCCTGAATCCTCAGCTGCCAAAGAGCATGCAAAAGCTTTCCAGGTGGGAAGGACTGGGGAATCAGATGGGGATGCTGCTGAATCTCCTAGCTTAGCCCAGAATGGATTTAACTGAAGAGCAAAAGTTCACCTGTATGCCCTGAGGCTTACTGGTCTGCTGGAGCAACACCAACACAGTGCCTGAGCTTCTCATGTGTGAGTGAATCGTGTTTGGGTGGAGCAGGTCTGGAGCTTGTCTGTGCTCTCATTTAGCTATAGACCAAAGGCACTCCAGGCTTGCCCACTATCTGTGCTCTAATGTCCAGCCTGGGCTGTGGGACTGCCCCAGAACAGGCAACAGACTGTTATTTATAAGCTGGATAAATTGAGTGCGGACTGGGTCAAGATGGTACAAAGAATTTCCCAAGCTTGGTACCTCGCACACACATTGCAGGTGTTTCAGGCTTCAACTACCAGCAGCACCATAGTGGACACAACTATGTGGACCACAGAGACCTGAGGGCTTGTGACCCTCCTAAACCTCTTCTTGCCTTTCTCACAGCACGTAATACAGGCTGACTAAAGTGGGAAAAACTTCCTCAGGGATAGGTTATGTCTTCAGATTTCTCTCTGTCTCCCTCGGAAAAGTCCAGCACTAGTCAGTGCCAAGGACTGGTAACACTGAGCCAGTCAGTTCCTCTTTTGTCGTAAAAACAGTCTGAGCTGCTGCTTCTTAAGACTCAGGAGACTGTAGAGAGTATTTCAAGACTCATTGCACCAAAGCCTCCCTCGCTTCAGAGCTTTTATACGCAAAATATGGAAACAAACTCGAGTTTTGCCTTTTCTAATTACTGCTCAGTGCTTGAGATGTGACTCTCACATTTCTGCCTGCCATGGGAAGGTGGTGATGTGGAAAGCTGATGTATATTAAAAAGGCTCCCTGTTGCTGCTGGCTTTGCTTCTCTCCATAGAGCTGCAGTACACCCTGAATTTCTGTAGATGTTGCTGCATGTCTGCAGTCTCCCAGCAAGGCTTTCACAGAGGGAAGCCTCCAGAGCATCTGGAGGAAGGTGCACTTTCAGAGGGGCTTCTTTTTCCTCCCTGGGCTGCAGAAAGTGAAGATATAGGCGTGGAGGCTGATCTCTGCTGTCTGACAGTGAGTCTTGAGGAACCAGCTAGGGTGGATCGGGATGGTGTCAGAAGGTCACTGTGGCTAAACCTGGTGGAATTAAGAGTTTACTGGAAATCATTGCTGACCTCACGTGCAATCAGTGTGTCATGTTGCACTGCCTCTGCCAATGAGGACCTCAGCACTGGCCTCACATTGGTGGGTGGTTCCTGGTCTGAGAACATGGCTATTCCTAATGTCATCCTTCTGTCTTGGGGAATCAAAGGGTTTGCAGGTATCGCACTCCCTAGTGTGTCCCAGAGCATCCCACAAGTCTGAGCCTGGCCTTCCTCAGCCCTGCATGTACCCACCCTCTTGGGTTTCGGGAGCCTACTAGCTCTGGGGCAGCAGGTCTGAGGGCAGAGGTGACACCTTTTATAACCTGAGACTGCCATAGGCACTGCAAAATAATCTGCAGAGTTACCAGTTGAAGCTCGTGGTGTGCAAGCCCATGCGCTCCCTGCGACAGGTCCTGCCCTGGGGATACTGGCTGAAGCTGACTGCTCTTGATTGAAAGCGGGTAGGCAGGGATCATCTGGGTCCCGAGAACCCGGAGTAAATCCCAGCAGATGGGAAATACTGCTTTTTGACAGCGGCAAGACCTTAGAAGCAAGGAACCTTCAAAGACGATTATCCTGAGATGTGATCTGTGCCAGGCACACACAGAGCAACTGGAGAGACTCTTGCGTCAGCGCTCTCAGCAGCACGTACCACTGAGCCCACGGGAGGGACAAAGTTGGGGTGGGGGCAGTGAGGGAAGGGAACAGGGCAGGAGGCTACAGCCAAGGAGGGAGGGAGGCCGCCACACAGCTGTTCTCCCCTCCTGCTCTCTGCAGCAGGCAGTGCCGGCAGTAATGGAGGTGGTGGGGCTCTGCCCCCTTCTTTCTCCATGACCCTCCCGATTAAGTCCACCTTGTTTCATTAATACAAGCTTCTAATCTCTAAACATTGGAGGGAATTTCTCATGGGAGAAATTACTTACTCTGGTTTAAGAAGCCAAAGAAAGATGGTGAAGGGTTTAAAGAAACAGCCCTGACTGAAAAACATGGGCTGGAAGAGAGGACTAACATACTCGTGTCAGACCTGACCAGGATCTGCTGGGGCTGATCTATACTGCATGATAGGCTTGGCACAAGCACTTGGCCTATTTGTTTGTAGGTATTGTTGCTTTTCAATGCTTATGTCCTGAAATGAAGGGTACAGTGTTTTGGGGGAGCTGGCAAGTTACTGATTACCATTGTCCTGGAGCAGGGACAGAGCTGTGAGCCCTGAACTGAGGCTGATAGTGCTCTGAATAGTCAGAAGCAAGTGCGACGGGGATGCTGTTATAAAACTATGGCCCTGTCCTAAAATGATGATAGGCAAAGGTCTTAGCACTACGTGAAATATCTGGCAAAGGTCAGGACAGAGGGGTTAGCTCTCCTCACCCTTACCTCTATGTGCCAAAGCAGCTGAGCTTGACTGCCGGAGGGGGAGTACCCATATGTAGAAGTGAGTGCAAGTAATTACAAGGTCAGAGGAGTTGGTGGTGCCACCTGAAGCAAGCAGGGCACCCAGAAAAATGCACCCCTCTGCCCTCATCCATGCAGTTGTCTCAGTCCTCTGCTCCCTGGCGGTGGTGTATGTCATGGATGTCCTGCAGAGTACAGAGGGGCCCGCAGGGCTGTCCCAAGAGGGGAACCTGGCTAGTTTGATGAACTTGCCACTACTGCCTCAAATCCTAGAGCTGAATGATTTTTGGTTGTCTTGCCTGCCCCAGGCTTGTGAAGATTCTTCTTTAAAGAATACCTTAGGACCTCTAAATCCTGCTTGGAAATCTGCTTTGGCAAAGAGCAGCCCTGCCTCCCAGAGCCTGCTCTCTTTAGTTTCTTTGTGCTTCTGAGCAATCTGCTCCTACACATGTTAAGAAGCACTTAGCAAGTGACTAAAACAAAGCCTCGGAAAAGGAATAACCTAAGGATTTAATAAACTGCAAACAAAATTATATAAAAAAAAAATCCCAGGCAGTTGAGTTTTCAGTGATTAAGAAAATACAATTTCCTGTAATTAAATCTTAACAAGAAATGTTATTAAAAACACTCTATCCCAGCTTTTGTAATAATTGCCCATTCCCCCAGAACAGTAAACAGAATTAAAGTCTGCAACACACACTATAATCCATGTGTCATTTTGACCAAATTTGCCTTAATAACTTTATCTGGAGAGAAAAGTTGAATCACAGTGTCTGAAATGGAAACCCGTGCATGGCAAATGTGGCATGTGGCTGCTGGGGCAGGGAACAGTGAGGGTGGAGGAAAGCTGGGACTGTCCAGAGGAGGGTGATGCTGGCAGGGCTGCCCCATCCTTGCATGGGCTCCTTCCGCACCTGCTGCTGCACTCTAAGGCCCGGGGGTTAACAAGTTTAGTGCTCCTCTCTGTGATCTGGAGCCCGGCCGGCCCTGGCTGCAGGCAGAAGGCATGTTTTTGTGCCTGCTTACTTTCTGCCCCAGCATGGCTGGGGCGGCGCTGTCCGTTTCCCTTCCGATTCCCACTCCTCCCGAATACCAGGGTGGGGAATCAAAGTCGATCAGAGCACGATGTGGGGAGCGCTGGCACATCCTTCCCAGGCGGCAGAGACTAACCAGGGGCTCTGTCAGTTGGCTGACAATTTCCAGCCTAACCTGAAATCAATCTGACAGCAGCTGGGCAGCCCACTCACCTGGGGGGTAAATTTTAAAGCCAGTAATCGGCTGTCATCGTGGTTGTGTCAGGCTACACCACTCGCCCTCCAGCAAAGCCTGGGAAATGGATGGGGAACCTGCTTATGGAGAGGATGAAGGTTTCTCATGTGTGTCGGGTGGCCACAGGTAGAGATGGCACAGTGGCTGCACATGCTGAGTAGGGCTGTCCTGGCTGCTCCTGCTCTGCATCTCGCAGCACTGGAGAAAAATAAAGTCCCTATTGTGAACAGGTATTTGTAACCAGTGTGAAAGGAGAAGGAGTCTTGTGAGCAGCTTTGCTGCAGAGAGCTGCTGGCAGGTTTTTCTAGGAGGAGCAGAGAGACTTGGAAAGCAATGGTCTAGTACCAAAGAGGGGGCCGTGTGTGGTCTTGGATTCGGGGTGGTCTTGCTTCAGGTGCTATCTGCAGCAGGAAGAGGCTGTTTTTTCTAGGAAATGCTGTCCAGATGTGTTACAGAGCTGAAGAGCCTCTGCCAGCAGTGGCAGAGCATTGCACTGAGCAAAACCTGGATCGACTATCTGCAGGGACTTCTGACATTTCAGCAGTTGTTTACATCCCCAGGTGGAAGTGAAACGTAGAAACTGGCGATATTTGAGGGGAGGAGAGAAGCTTTTGAACTACTATGCCATTTTTGGTCAAAGAGCAAACATCTGGACACGGTGTACAATTCTGTTCAGTGCGATAATTGCATTTTCCCACTTGGCTTCGTTGCTTCTTTGAGCTGCAGTTTAAGAACCTGCTGTCCTTGTTCTCCTCTAGCAATCCAACTTCCCAGCTAGATATACTCCAACCCTTGTGCTGCCTGTGAGACCTGGTAACCCACGGAGGCTCTCCTCATTGCATTGCTGGAGATATAGATCAACCCAAGCAGACAGGGCTCAGCTTCTCAAGGAGAACCTGAAGCCTGAACTAGAAACCTCACAAGGCTCTGTGCTTACAAGGAAGCATGAGTTCGAGCCAGAAAGACCTAATGAACTGGTTGTGCTCCATGTCCTGGCCCTGTCAGTAGGTACATGGCTGTGAGAAGAGAACAGATCCTACCAAGGTGATGCTGGCCAGCCATCATGGCAGACAAGAGAAAGACAAATGGTAGAACGTTCTATCTATCTATCTGTCTATCTAATCACCTACCTACCTATTTTTCAATCCAGCCTCCCTTTTTCTATATTTACATCAATCCATCCGTCTCTAGCAGTGAAAGGCACAATTACACAGTATCTCCCTCACAGAGTAATGTTTCTGTAGGGGCAATCCTCACAGTATCAAGGCATCACCTGCCTACGTAAGAAAAGGCTCAGAAAGTGTTCTGCACTTGTGAAATATAGTGATGAACCATTTTCTAGCTCTGAAAACCTCCAAACAAACATACAGCAGATGCTGTCTCTCCAAACAATGGCTTCTTGCAGAAACAAAGTTATTTGCTGTACGGGATCCAGCAATCCCGCTACCCTGCAAAAGCCATGAGTCCCTCTGGACTCGGTCCTGCATTATTTCAGGGAGGTGGCAGGGCAGACTCCACAGCCCACATACTCCATCAGTGCATTTTGCTGGCCAATTTCTTATCTGTCAGAGTCTAAAATGCCTGCTGCTGTCAGAATGTTTGAACAAACTGCCAAATCCTCGCTCCGTGTCACACCGCTGGCATCTGTTGCTTGTTCTGGCAATAAACCAGTTTATACTGTCACGATCCAACCCAACGGTTCTCCTGAGTCTGTGCAGGATAGCTCAGGAAAGCAGTTTTCTTTTCGTAAGGTTTTTATTAAAAACAACATTGGAGAGAGGAGTTTCTATGCTGAGATGGTGGAAGGAGTCAGGGGATTGTTTTTTATAGCACACTGTGCAGCCGGTGTTTTATGTGTGTTCTTCCTGCAGGGGATGGCCTCGATTCTTCTTTTCCTTCCGCAGGTGTAAATGAGGAGTCTTTTTAGTGGAGTTACCCTGCTGTGAAGCAGGTGTAAGCGAGAGGAAAATCAAGCCTCATCTAAAAAGAATTGGCAAAGATAAGGTCTTGGGAGCATGTTGAAGATTGCTGCTTCAGTTGGTACTTGAGGAATATTCTCTGTCAACCCAGGCAGCAGGGCCATTGGCGACAGAAACCAAGTTTATATAAAAACTTCCTTGGCTATTTAGTGAAAAGCAAGGATACAATAGGGCTAGGCTTCAAATACTAGGGCAGCCATGGTGGGAATCTGCTTGCCTCTCAGAGGAAGGCTCACAGGAACCAAGCAGTTCGGATGAGAAACCGAGGAATCCTGAGGCTGGTTTTAGTACAAAATGGCATTTGAAACCAGGCAGCTCTGAACCTTCACGCAAAGGAGAAATTATTTCAAAAGAACCAGTACCATGAGTGAATCAGACTTGCTGCTTTGAAACTGAGCTTCTTACTGCATTTTAGCACCTGAAATCTGCTGGTGGTTATTTCATGCTTGATGTGTCCACAGCAGCATTTTCAGCTGTGAGGCCTCAGGTGTGCAGAGGGGTGTTGCAGACCCTTGCCTGGAAATTGAGGTCCAAGAGTCTGCGAAAAGTTTGTTTGGATCAAAGTCAGTGTGGGGTCCTCTTAAGCTATTTTGTGCTGGAAGTCCAGCTCCAGGGGGTGAGATACTCCTGGTACTTCAATTTGCACCTCCATCGTTTGGAAGTCTGGCCGTATTGCCCACTGGGAAGAGAAGTGATTGAAACCCCATCTAGCTCCAGCCACTGGAGTATCAGGATTTATCTGAGCAAAAGAAGGAGAAAGTGTACAGCTGAGCCACAGGCAGTGCGCCAGGAAACCCCTGGATGGGTTATGAAAGCTGGAAGGTTAACCCTGAGACCTCAGGTAGCACTTGGGAGGAAGGCAACTACTGTACCTTGTTCATGCTGTGCCTTTGGTGGAGAAGCCTAACATTCGCCTGCTGCCCTGAGCTACCACTCCTAGCACCCCTGCGGTTATTAAATAGGGAGGTGACCTTTCAGAAAATTATCCTAAAGTCTTGCTCGTCTAGGGAACCCACTCTTGGAGACGCACTGCTAGATATAAGTCAGACCAGTGCTGTGCTGGTACAAAGCTGTAGCATCGGAGGTGGCATTTCTCCACGAGGAGACTGTCACGCTGGCTTCTGGGCCGAGGGTGTTTGACACCGCTGCCGTGCTCCTGCCCAGCAGTGAACAGCCTTCCCACCTCACCTCGTCCCCTGGCCCTGCGAACAGTTAGCGCTTGAGCTCACCTGGCTTATACCTTACCTCCAAGTGTCAGCATCCATTGCTCTTCCTTCTTCTAGGCAACATAGTGCCCTGTCTCCTCTACCTCCTCTAGGGAGAGAGCAGCGCGATGCGATTAGAAGTGGAAGGCTGGAAGGAAAGCTGGATTTTCTGTAGTAGCAGATACAAACAAGAGAACCTGCAGAGATTGTGTGCCTGTCTCAGTTTCATTAAAATTTTTAGCTTTCAGCTGATGACAGCTGTTGAGTTAAATCACTCAAGTTGTGTTTTATAGCCGTTAAAAAACGAAAAAGGAAAAGCAAGAGATCGTAAGCCATTTTCAGGAATTCTCCCCCCCTTTGTGTTACTGCCAAATTTTAATGATCTCGCTTCGCACTTTGCGCTGATCTTTGGACGTTAAAACTGAGACCTTAAGCTAAAGATCATGCTCTAATTTGGCATCACTGTTGCATGGTAATGCAGCTCCCCTGGCACTTTTTGCAAACCTTGAATTCTCCTTCTAATCCTGCACTGGCTGTAGGGGCAGCAGAGCTCTGCTTTGGCTGTGGCTCTTTCGAACACCATCCACCGGATCCCTCCCTGTCCTAGGAGGCTGTGCAATCAAAATGACACTCCTCAAAGTCAGCATGCCCTGCTGATGTGTGCATGCAAATAGTGACCTTCCTACCTACCTGAATTTTTGGTATTGTTTCCTTCTTTTTGAAAATACCTCAAGAGTGATTTCCCTGTAGCATTTATCATCCATCAAAGGCCCAGAGATCCTATAGAGTGAGAAGGAATGTGAAAATATGTGGTTTTCCCTAAGTGGACACAATGGTGTGAAGGTCTACAGGACTTTGAAGCTGAGGAACTCCTCGCCAGACGATGTTAAGCTGCCAAGGTTTATATGGGTCCAAAAATGAGACTGGACCCAGAGGCAGCTCCCAGCGAATATCTGTGCTCCTCCTCAGCTCTGACACCCCTTCTTTCTGGCTGATGGAGGGCCTGAGTTCCTGCACAGCTTGCAGACACATAAAACCAGTGTATGCACCCATGTCCTGCTTCTCTGCCTGTCTAGGGGGCAAGTAGTTTCCTATAGAGGGGTGAGGAAAGCCAGGCAGGTACATGAATATATAAAGTTGCTGCAGGTCAATGTTACAGCACTCATTTTCTGGAAGCCACAGACAGCCTTTAAACACACAAATGTGCTTGTCTGCTTCTGTTCATTTGAATTTTGCCTGGCTGTTTTCTGAAAGCTTTGAAAGGGCTCTGAGTTTGTACTGTGTTATGCATGTTCAATAATGCATTTCCTGCTCACAATGTTTAAATTGTTATCTTCATTGTTATTTATTAAAACATCTCAAGAATGTCTGGACATTCATGGCTCTGCATCTCAAGTAATTCATTAAAATACCTGCTTCTCCTGTCAGAAACTCCACTCTTGCATTATATTCTAATCTCAACCATTGAGTGGGTGAGAGGCCCCGTGTAAGGTGGGATAAAATCTTTATCCCACCACACATCTGTGGGACAGGGGCTGTCTTTGCGTTGTCTTGTGGATGGATATGAGCACAGTCTTTCAGTTCTCGCCTCATGATTGCACATCAGGGAGCTCTCTGCTGGTGTTAACCCCTACTAGCAGGGCGCTGAGCTGCAGCTGTCTTGCCCCTGAAGCACAGCTTCGGAATTTGGCTGTCACACCTTGATAACCCAGCTACATGGCTTCTGGCTTGGTGCTGAGCTCAGGAGATGGGCAGGCAGAGCTGTCAAGCAGACTCTGGACTGACACCTGCAATAATCATGATGGAAATCTCACATAAGAGCCAAGATGGTATTTACAAACCTAGGGAAAGCACAGTGTCTTCAGTCAGCAGTCCCCTCTGTTTGGCATTTGTGAGACTGCATCTGGAGTACTGGCTCTAGTTTGGGGCTCCCTAGGAGGAGATACCAACAAACTGGAATGAACCAAGAGGAGGGACACTGAAATGTTCGGGGGCTGGAGGATCCTGCATATGAGAAGAGCCTGGAGAAATGGAGAGCCGTTTGCTCTCTTCAGCTATCAAAAGAGCCATTGGTAAACAGGACGGAGCCAAGCTGTTCTCAGAGGTGCACAGCAAATGACAAGGGGCACAGACTGCTCCAGGAGAAATTCTGATCAGCATAGGAGGTTCCACAAAAATATTAGGAAAAACTTTTTCACTGTGAGGGTGACAGAGCACTGGACCAGGCTGCCCAGAGGGGCTATGGAGTCTCCTTCTCTGGAGACATTCAAAACTTGCCTGGACACATTCCTGTGTGACCTACTGTAGATGATCCTGCAGGGGGGTTGGACTAGATGATCTTTCAAGGTCCCTTCCAACCCCCGACATTCTGTGATTCTGTGATAAAGGGAAACAAATTGTCCCCGTGACAGTGGTCAAGAACTGGAACAGGAGTCTGGAGAGTCTGTATGTTCTTCATCCTGAAGATATTCACAGGAGGCTGGACTAGGTGACTTCTAGAGGTCTCCACTCTGAATCCTTACCTGCTTATAGCTGTCTTGACTCTGCTGCTTCCTGGATGCAACAATTCATAACCAGCCCTTCTCCTAACAGTCCCTTTATCTCCCCACAGAGCTTGCTCCTCAAGCTATACAGCAGATCTGCCTTTTGTCTCCTGCTGCCTTTACACAAAGCACATTCAAGGAGGATCTTTCTTTCTTCCTAGTACCCAGACTTGCTGGCAGGCTTCCTTGCCTAAATTTTGGTCTCCTGAGTGCAGCCTACACCTTGCTGTGTTGCAGGTAAGATCTCCCTCACACCAGCCAGGTGTCCCAGAAGGAGCTTTGCAGGTCTGGGATCTGATCACAGAGATCTCCCAAATCCCACAGAGATCTCCCAAATACCTGGAGGAATGATAGGGCCACAAGAATTTGGCTTGTTCCCTCTGTCCTCCGATTCAAGAATGAGGAGCATCAAATAAAGCTAGTGAGCGCTGGGCTTGAAAGAAGCAAAAATAGGTGTCTATTCCCTCTTCCTGAAACAGGTAATTACTCTGCCTCACCCTTTGCTACAGGATGTTATGCTAAAGTTTCCATTAAATCTGAAAGAAGAAAACTCACAGGTTGTTATTACACGAAAGGAAACTGCCTCCATTTCAGGAAGGCCCAGTATTGAAAATGAGTGGAGAGGAAAGGAATCAAGTTCAAGTTTTGAGGATTCCTGCCCTGGCCATGGCCACTGTCAGGGACAAGACCCTGGGATCCTGTACAGGATGAATGTACAGGGAATGGCATCTTCCTCACAGCAAAACTCGCCCCTAAAAAAGCCCTACTAACTGTCTTCTGTGAGGCAATTAGCTCAGACAATGAGCAGCCTGGTTTCTGCGTTTCTTGGGAGAGTGTGCCACTTGCATTCCCAGGCAGCTGTGAAGTCTCTTCCCCTTACCTGCTCAGTAGAGATTTTTGAGGAAAGTGACATTTGACTGTGGCTGCGCAAGTAAATAAAGCTTTGGTTTGATACAGGAACAGCAGCATTAAAAAAACCAAAACAAACCTAGAGCTGAGGGTCATTGTGAAATTCATTGTTTTTCAGTTTCCTGCTGGAATGAAAAGCAGAAAAATCATCTTGTGTTGAGTAAATGACTCCGTTTGAAAGCAAGTGTTCTGCTTAGAGATCTAAAAAAAAAAGGTCTAATGGGCTATTAGAAATCTGTAAAAATAAATGGTTATTTCAACATGAAAATGTGAAACAGCTAGTTCAGAAAATGTTGCCTTTGGACTTCATAATTTTCTTCCCCTCAGCTGAAATAATTTGCTGATTTTTGCAGTGATCCATGACTTGGCTTGCTCAACCCCAAAATGTGTCTTTTGGTGAGAAACAGTGACCCTTAAAACTGGCTTGTTCTCCTGCTCAGGACTACCCCTAAAAGGTACTCTTGCTCTTGCCGCTCTAATTTTCAGCTGCTGCAGTTGCACTGCTATCCTTGCCACTAATGGGCTCTCCGACACATCGCCAAGACACTGCTGCCCTGGTGAAGGTCTTTAAAAAAAAAAGCTCTTGCAGGCTTGTCTGCCTCATTTCATCCTTCTCCTTCTCCAGGGTCTTTCTCACTTTTATTCTGAAGGGACTGGGTGGCTGTAGATATGCTTTCAGCTGTCCAGCACACAGTATTTGCCATGGTCCCTGCTTCGCTGCCTGGCATGGAAAGTGGTACTGCAAAATAGCAAGGGCAGCAAGGGTTGCAAAAGCCTTGTGGAGGCCGTGTTGTTTAGGATGGATTTTGGTGCTTGCCTTGTCTGGCTGGAGGTCCTAGGATCCCATGATGCTCATGCAGAGCCCCAGAATAGCTCCGTGTAGCCAGGAACAGCTGCTTTAAGACAGGACAGCGAGGATACTGAACGTTTGCTTCTTAATCTTGCAGTGCTAGCTGGCTACGATATGGAGCAGTGGGGTCCTGTGGTTTTGGAGGTTCACTCAACAGTGGCACATTTCAAGCACAGGAGAGAACACTGGGTATGTCTCTGCCACCATTGTAGTCCAGGGCTTAACTCTGCACACCAGCTCAAGCATCCTGGTTGCCTGCGCTGTGAGTCCTGCACCCTGAAGCCTGCACGGTGTGGACACGGCCACCTCGAGCCAACGATGGGGCAAAGGTGGGCCCCCCTCAGTGGGCATGGGGAGATGAGCAAGTGCAGAGGGAGATTTTGCATGCTCTGCTGCAGATGGATTGCATGTCCTTGGGAAAGTAATTTCCTCCATCTGTGTCTTGGCTCCATCTCCTTCAAGCGGAGCACGGTGAGGGTAACCTCTTTC
>NW_009721298.1:38288-84972 GCF_000703405.1 Apaloderma vittatum
GGCTGAATTCATTAGTGTCAGGGAAGAGCACAGCAGTGTCAGTGAGGAAGGCTCTGGGGAGGGCAGGGTGGTGATTAGTCACTTGTAACCACCTCGCCATGATCACAGGGATCAGGGCACTCACTAAACAAGGTTCCAGGCAAGCAGAAATAGTCGCTTCTCTCAGCTGCTCTTCTTCTCAGCCCCTTCTCGCCTCCCAGAGCTGAATGCAAAATTAACACATTTATCACACGCCATCTGAAAAAAAGTGATCAATTTAGAATAGGCTGTATTTGCAAACATCTGAGCCCAAAATAATGCAAACAAACAGTTGCATGACAACTCTGCCGTTGCTTTTCATCCAAAGTCCTTAACTAGGGTGGAGCGTGCTGTCCCCTTGCCTTGCTTTCCGATGTCCTCTGGCAGGTGGTGCCAAACACTTCCAGGCTCAAGTCTCCAGTTACTCGAGCAAAAGCTTTTTAAGGGACACCAAACAGAATCTCAGCCAATGACCCATGAACATCGTCCTTGCCTCTTACATGGTGGTTTTCTCTACAGGCTTGACTGGGGTGACTGTGGTGCTCTGATCATCAGAAGACAGTTTCTTCCACGGCAGACTCTCACTTCCAAACAGCTCGAAGAAGCTGAGAGGGACTGCATTGCCAGGCTGGGAGAGACACTTTCTCTCCTGCAGGGAAAAGCAAAACCTGATTTCACCCACACTTTCTAATAATCAGAAAAAGCAGTGGCCCTGGAGGCAAACACCTCGCCTCTGTGAGGGATGTACAGTGCAAGAGGAGCGAGCTTCTCTTCCAAAATGGCATTGCTACTGCATCTCGCAGTAGCAGAGGTCCTGGCGGGGATGAAAAGCAACCTGATCTGCCATGGCCCTCAGAGCTCCCAGCTGACACTATCAAGAGTCTCTGCTTCCCAGTGTATGCTGTGGCAGTGTGTTTTGCTGTGGTGTGGGTCTGCCCTGTGGGACTGAGGCCTGGTGAGGTGTCTGCAGTGGAAGGGACTCCCTGTATGGAGATCTCAGGGGATCTGAGCCTGTACAAGGGAAGGGCATGCCTTAGAAGAGGAGGAGACCGGTGAGGTGGCTTGGTGGACAGCGTGTTTGAACCAGTTCCCTGGTGTAACTGACCCATACAGAGATGCGACACTGGAAAGGTCACTCTCAGGTGGGTTATTTGTGCAGGCAGGAGTAGATGCTAAGGTGCAGAGGCAAGCAGAGAGAGATGTTTATTTTTAATCTATGCAAAGACTTTGGAACCAACTCTTTTCACCATGCTTCTTTCTCAGTTCTCCCTCTGTCCCACCCTCCCTGTTCTTGTTGCTGTCACAGGCTCACAAGGATGATGGATGAAAGGCCTTAGAAGCAGCTGGTTTCACATTTCATCATTGTCATATAATTCGCTTTCCTCTTTGCCTGAAACCACTCCTGCTGCCAGAAATGCCCTTGGCATCCCAAGGTGTGATCTTCCCTCACTGGCACCCAGTGAGGGACAGCCCATTAGAGTCGGGTGCCTCTGTAGTTCTGCAGAGCCTGCGGATGCCTTCAGAGGAGGGATTCATCACAGTCCTCTGCTTCTGACAGCTGGAGACAACAGCGCTGACTTTCATCATGAGATGAAGGGGTGATCTGAGTGTGGCAGGGACGCCCATGGAAAGGTGACTGAATGGCTCTGATGAGGGAAAGAAGGGCTGGGAGACCTTGGTGGCCCAGGGACATGTGGGAATGCCTTTGGGACCTCTGTGTGCTTGTGCGGTTCAGTGTCCTGCTAGCTGTGTGCTGGGTAGCTCTGCTCTGCTCACAGGGAAGGGTGGCGGCTGTTCTTCTGGTGCAATGGGCAGGAAGGTGACTCCTTTGGGGGTTGGCACTGGGTGTCTTAGGTCCCCTGTGAAATCAAAGAGGATTCCTATCATGGATAGCAGCACCCTTGATGTGGGAAGCAGAGGAAAGCAAGTCCCACAGTGACTTGGCACCTCTAATGCCCATGCCACCACATGTCCCTGTCACCTCTGGGTGCTCAGGCATGGCCAGATCTCACCCTACATCCCCTCATGCTGTCAGGCTTAGGTCCAAGCCATGCCTCCCAGACAAACCCTGATCCTCAGGAGGCATCTGGTCAGGGATCACTTAGAAAATAGTTCCACTGCTCCTTTTCAGGTTTCCTCTGCTTGCAGTGCAAGTAGGTGAAAAGCCGAGTTGCAACCCCGCTCACAGACAGCTGTGATTGAATGCCTAAGGAGGGAAGGGGAGGGAAAGGAGGAGAAGAAAAGAAATGATTGAATAAAAAAACCTCCTAAAATATAAGACTCAGTGTGAAGCAATAGAAGACATTGTAAATCAAATCCTGCAAAAGCAAGCAGAGAGCAAACACTTCAGCCAGGTCTGAGCCACCAGCAGTTATTTATTCAGATAACATATTAATGAGGAGAGACACACGCATCTGATGTATATCTCCCAGTCCCAGAAAAATATGAAAAGGCATCTGGCTCTGCTCCTATCAGAACTATTCCAGATGTTTTCAGCTGGTGTCAGACATGCTGCTTGGCATGACAAAGCAAAGGGAAAAGAAAAAAAAAAAAGACACAAGGTAAAAGAAATGTCATCATCTTATTTTTAAAACACAAAAGGAAAAAAAAAATCATGGCTTCCCATATTAAATGTTTCCCCTGGCAGCCCATGGTGTAGTTGTCATTAATAGCTGAAACAGCAAGAGAGATAGCAGAACACAGAGCTCCTATTTACCATTGTTAATCAAGCACTAATTGGTAGTTTAGACATTCTTAAATTATTGTGGGGAACGTTTCAGAAGTGTCAAGAGCACAAGATCCATTCTCAGAAGTGCCTCCCAAATCCGATTTCAACGTCTGAGTCATTTAGATGCTTTTGAAAATTTTTACCTAAACAGTCACAGCTGAGATTGGAGCATAAATTTTGGTGCCAGCCGCTGCAGCACGGAGCAGCGCCTGTGCCCCAAAGGTTTTGATGAACGTGTTGGAAAGTGCAGGAGGAAGTGCAGTTCGATAGCTGAGGGATGAAGCTATGCAGGGATTAAGGGTGGCACCTATATTGGTTTAGTAGGTAATTCTGGGAAAAACCCAAACTGGTATGTGTCTGCACACCAGCTGCCAACGTGTCACCCCACCAGCCCTTGCAGTGAGCCCTTCGGGTGGTGCACTGGCACCTCCAGACTCCTGCCGGGCCACAGCTGCATCTTGTCCTTTGGTGATTAACCAGCCCTGCTGTGAGATCAGCTAGTCTGCAGCTGACAGTGTCTGTGGGGAGGGAAGGCTGGAAACTGCTGCAAGACCCCGCTTTCTGCCTTTTGTTGGGAGAAAGGAGCAAGCTGTGAAAGGAGCATCGAAGGTAAACACAAGCAGTATTGAGGAGAGGCAAACATGGAGCTGGGGTGCAGCTGGAGACAGTTACCATAGTTACTCCCCATCTCTGTGAGGAGGGAGGGTCAGGCAGCTGCCCACTGCCTTAGCACTCAGAGCAGAGCTATCTCCCAGAGCCCTGGAGTTCTGCTGGCAGTGGGAGACAACTTGGTGCAGGGGACATTAGTCTGCCTGCCCTGGGCTTAAGCCCTGAGCTGTGCTGAACCAGGCAATGAAGATGTCCCTGCCACCCTAAAGCTAGCAGCCTTGAGGGTGATGGGGTGCAGCTGGGCATGCAGGCCTGGGGGGGTTTTCTAAGGAATGGGCAAAGCTAAGGAATGGGCAAAGAGTGCGAAGAGGCTCCAGAGGTTGGTTGCAGACTTAGCTGAACTGCTGTGGTGTAGATGTGGCCCTGGGAAACCAAGGGAAGAAGAGGGCCTCCCTTGAGATTCGCGGTTTGTAATCAGGCCAAGATTTCAAGGATAGCTAGTATCTCCTAGTCCAGTTGGAGAACTGTGCTTAGATCTCTTTAGGGCCCCTGGAAGAGGTGCATGAAAGATCCCATAAACTGTTCACCCATCTTGAGTATGCACATTTTGGAGTTCCTGGTGCCAAAGAAAACAGCCAAACTCAGGCTATGCTTTGGACCATCAATGGAATAACACAGAGCACATTTTACCTGCAGTCAGTGTGAGCCTGAGCCCCAGAAAAGCCAGCTTAAAACTTCGGCTGTGCTAGGGAGAGGGCAGTAACTTTTCACTGGCGAGTAAAGGCCTTTGGGTCACATCAGCTGATGTGCAGTGACACCTCCTTGGCCACTGACTGGCTTTTCCTTACAGAAAGAGTCAGGAGGAGAGAGACAATTACATCTGAGCAAGAGATATGCCACCTACAAAATGAACCTCAAAGCCCTGGAAGTTGCCTGTTGAGCTCCAGCCCAGCCCCACAGGGTGCCAGCTTGGGGCTTGTCTCTTGATAAGCAGCCCCAGCATCAGCCAGACCTGCTCGTGCCAGCTCCTGGCAGCACCACTGCTTCTTCTCTTGGGTGCAGGACCCACCTCAGACTGTCATGTGCTGGGTAAAACACGGTTGTGTTGAGCTCAAAGCCAGAAAGTTTGCAGGCACAGAGATCAGATGCAGGGGTAAGAGAAGCTGTCAGCTGGGGATGGTGCCAGGCAGCCCCTGTCCCCCAGGAAGGGGGTCACCATGGCACATAGGATCCCGGAGCCCAGCACCCTTCAAAGGCAGTAGCTGAGAGATGGGATATCAGCTGGCTGGGACTGTAACCATGGCAGCAGCAGCAGCTTCTGTATTGAAACATGGCTTGAGGACATTAAAAAAAAAAAAGGATGGAAAGAAAAAGGGAAAAAAATTAGAAATTCTAATAATTATATAAGTTTGCTGGCAGATCAGGTTTGCTGAATGCCTTTCACCTAGGCAAGGCCCACCCCTGGGCACCAGCTGAAGATGTGATTTCTAGAGGAAGCCAAGCATGTGCTTTGGGAAATCAGTTCGTGAGCGTTCAGCTGGAGCCAGGAAAGGGGCTCTGTTGGCTCCCATCCTCCTGCAAGCTCTCATTACACTAATAGGGAGCATGGGGCAGAGACATGGGTGCTGGCACCCTTGCTGTGCACTTAATAAAGTGCCTGAAGCTCCTCTGCGTATTTTTATTAAAAAAGTGTCAGTGCCTCAGTGAAAGGCAGGGGGAAATGACTAAATTGCTGTTAAGCGACATGTTGAGACATGAAATCAAGCAAAGCAGTACATTTTTAAATTAGTTTCTGACAGTCCTTTCCCCAGCATCTCACCAGCCTGCAGCTCCTGAAAGGATGTGTCCCCTCCCTCTCCTGTCCCTGCTGCAGGTCCCTCAGCTGGGATCCGCAGGTCCAGTTTCTCCTCCTGTGGAGGTAGGATGGCCTCTTTGCCTGGTGGACCCTGTGGTCCTGAGGCTTAGATACCTGATGAGAGCCAGGGAAAGCACAGAGGATACAACATGTGTGGAGATTTTTCCAAGCTTCACCAGCTTATCGGGATGCGGAAGCTGGTGTGTGAGTGGCCCGTGCCTGCTTCACCCCAACACGCAGCTCATGCTGGGGTGATGGGCTCTGTCTGGGGTTGTCTTTCCCAGGGGCTGGGTGTTGATGACCATGCTAAACTCCTGCTTGACCTGAGTAACTGGCTCAATGACAGGATAAGTGTCATGGCTCTCTGGGATGTGGCTGCCCCATTGCCAAAATCAACTCTCAGTCCGTGTTTACAGAACAGACCCACTCCCAGCTGCCCACCTCTTGCTCCATCCACATTTTGCCATGCTCCTACTCTCCTACACTGTAGCTGAGGCTGGGGCGAGGGATGGAGTGTTGCTGGGGGGGATATAGGTGAGGGAGACTCATTCAGCAGTGCTGTAGGCAGGGTGAACTGTATTTCTGGAGACACAGACTTTTCATGTTGCTCAGCGTTCGTTGGGAGACCCCCACCACCCCACCCCTCAGCAGAGATGAAGGGTGAGAAATTCAGCCCAAAATCCCTAGATTTGGTTTGCTTTGCCTTGTCTGGGATTTTCATATAGGGGATTAAGTGTGGGGAAAAATGGCTTCACAAATAAAAAGTCAGCTATCATAGGGAAGGCAGCAGCAGTGGAGTGGGGAAGGGTGGTGAAATGAAGGGAAGTTTAGAGAGAGACTGGGGACCTGTGCAAAATACTGGATGTCTTTGGGGTCACTCCGTCCCTCCCTCCCCAGCCTGGCAGGCTGCAGGGGCTCTGGCAGTGTCTCTGCAGGGCTTGCATGTGAAGGGTAGGGATTGTGAGCAGAGGGCTGTGCTGCTCTAATGCTATAAATGCATTTGGGGAAATGTGCTGGTGCCCAGAGTGCAGCAGGGTGTCTGCTGCTGGAGCTGCTAGCTCGTGGAGGGGCAGAGAGGGGCAAAGCCAGTAAAAAGAGGAGGCACTTACAGTGGGAAGCAGTAGTCAGGAAGGGAGGTCTCAGAAGTAAGCAAAGGCACTGAGAAAGAGCGAGGAGCCTGCACGGTTGTCGGTCACTGTGATACAACACATTGGGCACCCTGGTGGGAGTGAGCTGGGTGGGCACGAGTGGGTGTAGGGGATGAGATGGGGAGCAGCTCACTAAGGAGCAGGTCTGCAGCAAAGCTGGCCACCACCGCAGCAGCACCCTGGGCTCTTGCGAATCCGTCCACCTTACGTCGAAGTGGTGTCAATTTGTCCTGCCCTGCGTGCGCTGCCAGGACTGATCTCAGCTGGCGTTTCCACTAGCTGCAAAGAGGGCAAGAGCATTTCCACCACAGAATGACAGCATGTTTCCTTCCCTGTCCCTTAGGCTCTGATGTCCTATTTGCCCTCCTTGATCCTGCGTTTCTGTGTTGGGCAAGACTGTAAGTTTCATCTTCACATGATCACAGAGTGCAGGAGGAGAAAAGATTGGGGAATACCTAGAAAGAGCTGATGCAAATTCAGAGGTATGCAAGTACATGTCCAGTTAGTAGCAGGCATGCACATCTCTGGCTCTGATACCTCAACGTATGCATGGCTAAGATACCTTGCCTGCAGCGAGGCAGTGGGGCAAGGGGCCCAAGCAAGCTGCAGGGCAAACATGCCTTCATTCCTGGCCAAGCAGCAATGCCTTTGAGCTTAAACTTCCTGAAAGCATCATGAGCTGAGATCCTCCTGCTCCCTGCCAGACTTTCTCAGGGCTCTTTGGCTGCATTTCTGGATGCAGGGAGCTTGTATATAAAGCTTAAATCCCCATCTGCATTGCATCCCTTGAAAACTTCTTGCATCAGAGACGTGAAAAGTCGCTGGTGGGAAGGGAGGGGTCAGGCTGTCATGTCCAATGAGGAGTGCACTGCGAAGAAAGGAAGAGTTTCATGCCTGACACCCACTTGCTTCTCCCTTCCATTGCTTCTGTTATGGACTATGAAAAATTAACTGAATCATGCTCATCATTAACACTCGTTGCCTTTGTTCTTCAGGCTCTCAGTACCCATTTGCAGAGCTTTTGTTATGTATTTTTCAGCACTTTGTCTCTTTAATTGCTCGCTTCCCTCTGACATGCCGGGCTGTGGTTTGCAAGTCAGCTGGAGGGAACAGAGGGGCAGTTTTACTGCTCCAGACTGGAAGTCAGTGAAAGAAAAGGCTCCGCAAATCCCAACTATTGCAGCTGAAGCAGCCCCTGCAGTCTCTGGTGCCTGTGATAGAAGCTCCTTGCCTGCCAGCGGCGGGCAGACAGCTCTGGAGTCTTTAATCCACTGCGGGGGAGAAGGAGGGAGTCTTTTCTGAAACTTAGGCTGCCTTTGCTCCTCGTCACCCCTTTCCTCCCACACACAGTCCTGCCACTTTTCTCGCTCTCCACCCTTGAAGGACGTAGCTTTTCTTGCCACCTCGTTGCACTGTGTGGGGCCGGGCTTCGGGTGCTGCTGTGCTGGAGCCCTGGGCGCAGCTGCTGGCTTTGTGTGGCTGCTCGCATGGGAAAGAGCAGCAGGACTAGGCTGGAGGTGTCCCCACAGCCGTTTCCTCCTATCAGTCCCTTCCTCTAAACGTAAGTGCTGCCTTTGCTGGAGTTTAGCTGGGCCAGGCAAGCCTCCTAACAGATTGTAAGGTCTATTTCCACATAAAAAATGGATGCAGTGTGGTAGTATCAGCAGCTGGGCTGGGACTGAGCAAATGCCGGCAGGAGGTGTGAGCAGCTGCCCCACGTTTTAGGTTATGGTGCAGGCGTTGCTCTTCCTAAAGTGAGGTAGGCGTGTGGGACTGCAGTGGTCACAGGCCCTGAGATGATTCCTACTGCTGGATCCTCCATGGGGATGGGGTGAAACCAGAGAGTGGGCAAGGTGAGAGGTACCGAGGCTGCTGCTGTCGCTTGGAGATCTTTCTCTATTGATGACCCCAGTGGAAGCCAGGAAAAGAGGCTGTAGGAGAGGGTACTATCACTGAGTCTCTTGGGGCAGCCCGTTGGTCGCTTGAAGTTAAGTCGCTCTGGCAGTCAGCTGGAGAGCATGCAGAGATGGGTCAGCTGTTTCAGTGCTGATGCAAAGTGACTCAGGCCTCTGCCCACAGCTCCCCAGTGGGATGCTGAGCAGAGCTGACAGGCAAAAGTGAAACATCTGCTTCAAGCCTTTATTCTTTGCAAGCTCAGCAAGTCATCAGCCAAGAGCTCACCTCTTGGAAAAGAGGTCTTCCCAAGGGAGAGGGACCAGGACCTGGGGTCTCCAAATTGGGAGCAGGAGGGGAGCAGGAGGCTGCTTGGGACTGAATCCTGCCCATTAGGCAGTTTGGGCAGAGAAGAAAGAATTAGTTTCCCTTTGGGTATGGACAATTAGTAGCACTAAGATTGCGACTTGGCTTTTTGATCAACAAAAAAACCCTAGACAGCCATGTTTCTGGGCTTAGTTCAAGGGTTGCTGGCTGCAGTTTAGCAAACCATGCTATTAGTAAGAGCAAAGATAACTGGCTGTTTATTTTACCCCAAACCTCTGTGAATCACCCTGGTGGAGGAGTATCTTTCACCTCAACTACCCTAGTTAGTCTCCTGATGTTTCTTATTAGAAAGGTGGTGGATCCACGAAGCACCCATGTTGTAAGAGCACATCCATCTTTGAGAAGGACTCAAGTCCCTCTGAAGACATTGCAAAACTTTTCTTTGACTTCGTCAGGCTTTGGATCAGGACTGGACTCATCTTGATCTCCGCGTGGCACAGTGAAGTGTTGCCATGATTAAAATAGCCAAGCAGGGCCCCAGACGTGGTGCTGGTGGTAGAAGAAGATTTAGGAGGGGAAAGGCTGGTGTCAGCATTCCTTTTAAGAGCTTTAATGCCTAACATGTTGAAATTTAATAATTAAGGATGCGTTTTCACATGTTGTTTTTTGGGATGGTTTTTTATGGTTTTTTTTAATAGTCTAACAGCATGAAGTAAGCTATTTAGTAACTAATTGACAAAGTCGAACCACACATGCCAGCACCTGAACTGAGAGTGTGGGCTCAGCCTTTGCAGACAAATGAAGTGAGAAGTAATTGCTTGATGAAGAAAAGGAAGATATTAGCATAAGATTTGTCAGGTCCCTCACAGGATTTCATCACAGTGAGTCTGGGATTTGGAATGGGATTTGTGCTGCTAATTCATGACTAATTAACACTCTAAATCGGCCTGGGCGTGAGGGGAGTGAGGGAGCTGGGACAAGTCTAGACTTCAACGAGAGAAAGAGGAGGTAAGGAGAGAAAAGTCTTTATTTGTTGGAGTTGATTCAGAGGAAATAAGAAGACAAAAATGGACTGCTTGTACTGGACAACATCTGCACATGTGTGTTTGTCATTGGGAAGTGTCTAGCAACATTGACATCATAGAATCATAGAGTCATTAAGGTTGGAAAAGACCTCTAAGATCATCTAGTCCTACACGGATGATCTCGGTGTGTGTGAATGGGGACTTTGTACCAGTGAAAGGGGTCCCAGCTTTGCTCCTGTCTGACCCCAGTCTCCTTCCTTCTCATCATTCTCAGGATGTCTCTCCTGCTGCAGATATTACAACTGCTCTGGCTTGGTGAGATGGGCAATTCAACCTGACTCTGGTCCTCTGCTGCCTGAGACTTGCTTCCCATGCAGAAAGAACTGAGTGCCACAGCAAAGGCAGGCACCCCTCGTACGCAGGCTGAATGTGGCTCTAAAGTGCTGCTGTAATACGTTAAATAACAAATCCTCCCAGCTGCCACCTAGAAATGGCAGCTTTACATACAATATGAGGTGACACTTTGGAGTTGCCCCAGTAATTTAAGTCTGTCTCACTATGTTATCTTTGTCACCGTATATGTGTTATGTGACTTGGGTCTCTACTAATTACTTGTTACTGTGTGAGCAACTCTACTGGGAGAGACAAGGAGGGCTCAGCCAGTGTGCTCTAACCTATCAGTTTGGGTACTAACTACACTTGGGTTGGGCTGTTCCCCTTCATATACTCTGGTTCCCTGGCTCTTAGAGGCGTGTCACCTTTTCGTTCATTTTTTTCTCTCTTTTTTTTTCTTTGCGAGAAAGCTCAAAAGCCTATTTCAGCGTGATACAACACTAAAACCTTGAAAAATGCTCCTGAGAGGGCAACTTATTCCTTCCCAGCTCCAAGTTTATTCCCAGGGCAACAGATTAGTAGTGTTTAAAGCTGGAAAGGATCACTAGTTTAATCAATAGATTAAAAAAGATCACAGCCGTTAGTGCCAGACTTTGATTTTTACACTGCCACTACATTTTATGTGGTTGCCTCCCCATCTGTGGCATTTTATAGTACTCAGGATACCTCTGTGTAATCCCGATCCAATTTATGCTCTAATATATACTATACACACGCCCTTTTGCTATCTTTTATCTTCTCAGATGATCCTGGATGTGTGTCCTGCCATATTTCCATCACTTGCAGGATGTACCAGGTGGGAAGCAGTCCCATGAGAGGTGGGCAGTGTTTGTGTGACTTCTCCAAGCCAATGCAGGGGCAGTCTCTGTGCTGTGTGCTCTTTGCTTCAGTCCCAGAAACTCCTACTTTTGGCTCAAGGCTGACCAGGGAGGGATGATTTGTCTCCCCAGAAACTACAGCAGGATTCAACTTGGAGTCCTGAGCTAAGCCCCTCCAGCTTGAAGGTGATGGTGTGGAGAGAGCACTGGCCAGCCTTGGAGCGCGTGAGCCAATGGCCAGAGTCTTTCTAGATGGGGCTGCTGGAAACAGGGTCATTTCTGCTGAAGAAAAGCTATTTCTCCACTCTCTCCCTGTCTTAAAACAGCTGAGCTACTTCTCTCTCCCAACTCAAAATATTTTTGATCTTAGGCTCGTCCAATGGTGGTAACTCTGAAGTATTTTTATAAGAGACAAAGTTGCAGACTTCAGGGGAAACATACTGCTGTCAGCTGCTGCTTGGAGGCAGGAAGAGCTGCAGAAAGGACAGTGGCAAGAAGTATCTCTGTGTCTTTTATTTGCAAAGAAACAGGAATGGATATAAAGAACAAACTTGTTTTCTCAGAAAGTCAGCTCCAGTGGTCCCCTGAACTTGTGTAACCTTTTGCTGCCTCAATGTGAATAGATACATGAGTGGATGGATTGGGATGCTGCGGCAGGACAGGCTACAGACAGAAATGAAGGCACTGACAAATTACAGTGTTTCTTTGACAGAGTTTATTCCAGAGACCTTGCTACAGTCTCTAAGAAAGGAATTACCCTTGAAGGAATGCAGCAAATTTTTTAAGTCTCTGGAGGTAAAACCTTTCATAAAAAAGCAATTCACTTCCTGCCAGGACCCCTCTAAAGAGCATCTTGGTATGCTTTGAGCTTTGGGTTATCTGTGGATTGTATGCACAAACATATTCCTTCCTCATGTCTTATGCACTGAAAAGGAAAAGTTAGGTGGCAGTTATTTTTAAAACTTAGGATTTTCTGAGAGATGGAAAAACAGAGGCAAGCTTCACTGGAGAGTACCACAAGTCTGTTCTCTGACTTCCTGATACAAGTCTCTGGGTAAGTTTTCTTTAGTTCTGCTGCAGATAGCTGGCAATTTATGTCCCAGCCTTAAATTAATTGGCATTAAGAATCCAGATGGGAAGATGAAAAATCCCCAAATGAGGTCTCCAGCTTCATTTTTCTGTCTCTGGAGAATCAGCCTTCATGAGGTTCCCTTGGTCATTGCTGATCTAGCAGAAAGCCTCCACAAGACTTTGTTTCCTGCTAAAAAAAAACTTCTTCCAGTCAGATTTTCTCTTTGGTTTCAGAGTGAGTTAGGAGTTTTAACAGGGTTTGGGCATCATTTATAAGCCCAAAGCAGCTATGTCATCTGATAAATAACTTCTTGTAGATCTTCTGCCTTTGCTAGAGCATGATTTCTAAGTTGGCTTGTGTTTGTTCTGGTAGTGATATAAGTGATACCCCATTTCCCATGAATGAATAATCAGACATTGATTTGAGGGGGTCTCAGCGAAATCTGCACCTTTTGTGACAATCCTCAGGACTCTCTGAGGTTAACTTCTCGCTTGTATCTTGATATGAGCACTGAAGCCCTTCTTCCAGAAAGCACCAGGAGATCCTCGATGATTATCAACCATCACTGCTATGACTTCACGATGATGCAAAAAATGTCACTCTCTAAAGCTGATCTGGGATGTGCAAATCTGCACTGATCCAGAGGGGAACCTCACAGCAGACTAGAAATACCTGTTACTGATTCTGCAAGGCTACCTCTGGTGGGTTCTCCAGGCAGATTTCCTGTCCCAAAGCTGACCAATTCAGCTGAGAATGTAAGCGTTGCCTCAGTGTGCACACATAATTCAGAGGGTGGTGCAGGCTTCCTTCTTGAGTGAGAACAGGGTGTAGGTGCAGCCTTGGAGAAAAAAACTAACATCTCCAACTATTCCCACAGTGCAATTTCTAAGACAGCAGAGACAGAGAACGGGCTCACCTCCATGAAACTCCTAGGGAGTTGTGTCTTGCCATGGTAATGGGTACGTGGCAAGTGGTGGGAAAGTGATGGGCAAGAGAGTGTCACAATTATGGACATTCCTGTCCCTCTGGGTGGGATTTCTGCTGTTTGCTACACGTAGTGTCCTGCAGCATTTGGGTAAGATGTATGAAAATGAAGGTTGCTGATGCCTGGAAGGCATAAGATCTCCAGTGAATACTTACATCAAAAAGGACTCAGCTAAACTGGGACTCATTGTACTACAAGAGACTCCAGATTAGGAGATGGGACTATACAGGAATGCTTTTGCCATGCCTGTCGTGCCCCAGTAATGCTTCCCTGGTCTTACAGACGAGAGACCCAAGACATAAAGTGCTAAAAGTCCTGAACCTTACCCATTTTAAATAATACAAATGAGATTCCCACTTTCCTAGAAACATGGAGGTTGGAGAGCCCTGGTTTTATTATTGCTTTACTGTGTCAAAAACCCTGCATCAAACCTATTACATTTACATACTTGCTTTCTGAATAAGAGAAGCGAGTAACAGCATGGTGTACCTGGAAAACACATCTGCAATATTAGTTAAGGCTTGTGGTTCCCTGGAAAGAGCCAGAGACCTGCAAGCAAAAGCAATACATTGGATTATCTCAAGAAAAAACAATACATTAGCTTAGTACAAGCAATAATGTTTCACTGCAATAGCCAGCTCAAGCAGCTCTAATAGCTTTCTACTGACTTTTGGCTAAAAGAATGACTCTCAGCTTGAATAACAGAGATGTATCACTGGGTAGGAGAGGTTCCCTTCTACCAGCGAGTGCTGTGACCTCTGTGAGGGACACTGCAACACTTCCAAACCAGAAAATTTGCAGTCAAAATGACCCTGAAATATCCATTTCAGTGACATTGAGAAGAAACCTTACAGCCTGATAAATCAAACTGCAATGAGGAAAGGAAGTGAAGGCTGTGAAGCCTGAAACTGGAGGGTTTAACCAATGGAAGGAGCACTTTGGGCCGTAAGGCTCAGAGCCAGCTTTATCAAAGTTTTAGGAGTAAGCAATAGCGTCCTGGCTCTGTCTGATAGTAAGAGGATGGATGAGCTAGTAGAGTCCGGGGCAGGCAGATCTACAGCAGAAAAAATGGCACTGAATGTGTATTATATATCAGGCAACTCAGCCTCTTTTCCTCCTGAGGGGGAAGCCAGCCATCTGCCCTTTCACTGATTCCAGTTAGCATTCAAAATAATGAGAGTGACTCCCAGAGCAGAGAGATAAATGCATTTTTTGTAAGTGACAGTGGAAGGATCAATTGTAAGGGTCTGATCTGCCAATGCTTGTGGCAAGGCTCTGGTATTGCCCCCCAAAACTTCTGACATGCCCAGGGGAGCACGGCATGTGGCACCGGAAGGTGCCCTCCCTTAGACATGTTTATTATCTGCTTTGCTTCTGTCAGCTGCTTAAAAAATTGCCTGGCATGAATAACCTGTCCAGGAGCACTCCCCATCTGTCTCCGTAGGGTCTGGTGCCTTCTTCCTTCTGGTGATGGGACTGAGGCAGGGGGAGGTGATGCTGCTGGTGCCTCCCAGAGCCATGGTGAGAGGTAGAGGAGTTTTCCATGAGTGACACCACAGAGCTGACACCGATGGGCAGAGTCAACAGAACAAGGTCATCCAGTGAGAATCATAAAATCAGAGAATCATAGAATAGCTTGAATTGGAAGGGATCTTAAAGATCATCTAGTTCCAACTTCCTTCACTTCCCACTAGCCCAGGCTGCTCAAAGCCCCATCCCACCTGGCCTTGAACACTTCCAGGGAGAGGGCAGCCACAAATTCTCTGGGCAACCTGTTCCAGTGCCTCACCACCCTCATAGTAAAGAACTTGCAGAAAGAAGCAGACGGGTGTCATACGTGTCTGGTAGGGACCATGGTGTGGGATAAGGTACAAAGGGCAGGAGCCACCCAAACCTCCTTGGTCTTGTCTCCTTTTCTCTCTCTGTGCTGTGGCCAAGAGGAGCCAAGGTGGCGTGGGATGGGGGTGTGATGTAGGGTGACCCTGTTCTCAGCCATCAGTAAAGTTTGCTGGTGGTGGTGGCAGAGCTGTAACTCTCTCCCTTGTAAACACTCAGTGGCTCCTTCGTTCAGACAGACTTAAAAGGAAATCCAATGTGCGTTTACAAGCTCCCAGCCCATTAACGAAGGGGTTCATAAAGCAGCGAACAAAGGCTAATCAATATGCTGAGTGCAGGGGAGAGGGAGCCTGAAAGTATTTGCTAATCAGGGGAATGCTGCTGGCCTTATAAATAAGAAGGGTCTCTCTCTGATGGGGAGTGGGCCCAGGGAGCAATTCGGCACCTTTCATCTCAGGCCGCCCCTAAACGTCTCTCTCCAGTAATGAGCCCGCTGTTCCCTTTCCTCCCCAGCACTGAGCAGAGCGAGGCGGAGGAGGCAGGCGGAGCTGCTGCTAATGGTGACTTGCCACAGGGATCAATAGAAGGGAAGCAAATTAACTGGGCTCCCGTGGGAAGGGATTTGTCGATATGCGGGGTGGCAAGGACTGACACTGGATCGGCTGGCTGTGTCGCTTCACAAATGCCAGCCCGTAATGAATCCCTGAGGGAGCGGGAGGAAGGGGACCCTCCCGTCTATCTAGTATGCTGTCTTCCCTCACCTCATCCTTCCTTTAGCATACACACCGCTTTGATTTTTTCCCCCAACAAGTTCTCTTGCTGCCTTTCTCCCTCTGTGAGGTCCTGCATCTTTCAACAAAACTCCTGTAGATGCCCGTGGGAAAAGGCACCCCACTGTGCTCAGGGTTACTCACGAAGGCTGGCCTGGGGGGGCTTTGCCTTAAGATATCTCAGAACCCTTTTGTAAATAAGTTGCAGCTTTCCTGCCTTGTAAATTTGACATATGCTTGAAAAACAGCCCTCATGGCCATCACAGCGCTGTGCTGTGAGATGAAGACAATGTTTGGGAGGGCTTGGCCAGGCATTCCTCCACTGACTCCGTCCTTCTCCCAGGCCTAGGTGAGGAGGGACTGGTTCTCCAGGCGCTGAAGCTAGCAAAGCACACTCCTTTCACTGCCAAGCCTGCTTGACTAGGTCAAGCTTTGTTGTATGGGTTTTTTTGTCAGCACTCCCAGAGACTGAGGTGTTGTCAAGACTCTCTGCTGGCAGCTGGCAGGGGAGGGTGGAAGAGGAGATTTCTCCAAGCCAATGTAGGGAACAGCCCTAATTGTATGGGGGGGTCTCCTGCCTTCACTTTTCACCTGCACATAGGGAGGCTGGCACTGTGGGCATTAGTCCTGTGGTTCTGCACCTCAGCTGGAGCCAGAAGAGCAGGCAGGAGGGGTTAAGGAGCAATTGCCTGCTGGAGTAAGCCTGGCTGGGAACGGGCAGAAGCTGCAAGTTGTAGCACTTGTTGGAGGTATTTTGAACAGGAAATTTGTGCACAAGCAGTGCTTTTAATAACTGAAACAGATTTCATTATCTTCATGGCCACATTAGGCAGTCCTGGCAGGAGGGTGGGTGGAAGGACAGCAGCAGGGGAAAACAGCGGGCTAAGAAAAGCAAGTCCTGAGCACATACAGAGAGCAGGATGACCCTGATGGAGTGTTGAGTCATGTCTGCAGAGCAGATCCATATTTAGTACCTTTCCTTCACTGCAGACTTCAGGGTGCAGCCTAGCAAGGCATCAGCTGGCTGCTGAGACAGCCAGAGACTGGATTTCCCAGGGCAGCTGGCCAAGAAGAGGGAGCCTCAGACTCATGGACCCTCCAGCCTCTGTGCAAGGTAAACCTTGCATTTGGACAATGCTGAGCATTCCTCCTGGAGATGACCAAGGAGACCCTTGTGGTCTTGGAGCTGGCCCAAAGCAGATGTTGTGAGAAGGGACTGAGTCCAGTGAGTTTTGTGGGGGATACCACATTTCCTTGGGAGGCTAGGGAGCAGGTGGGCATGTGTGAGCTGGAGACGCATCCCTGAGCATGCAGAGGTGGGCATCTCATGCCTCTTGGCTCTTGCCACAGGTGGAGGATGAAGCAGGACAGAGACCACCAGCCTCCTCTGTGATAGGCAGCCTGGGCAGCCTTGTGGCAGCTGGCGATCTGCAGGAGCAGGGCAATCTGCAGACTGTGCTAGTCTGATGGGAAAGTTCGTGCTGTTCAGGGATGGGCATGCCCTTTTCCACTGCCTGAGAGCTCATGTCCTGAGGGGCTCATTTAGTGCAGATCCAGCAGCAAGTTCAAATCATATTTAATTTTGCTCACATGCATGAAAGAGAAAATCCTCTTGTTCCTACTACTAGCTGCTTGACTGGCTGCCCAAACAAACAGTCAGGATAAACTGACCCTGGGCAACTCTGCTGAGCTGTGGCCAAGGCTTGATTGAGGAAATGAACTTGCAGACAGAGAACAGAAAAGGCCAGGGATTTGCTCTGCTTGACCATTCTCCCTCCAAACACCACTGGCACCTGAAGGAGTGGAGTCTCCTAGACACCATTCTTGTTGGGGGGACAGGAATAGGACCAGCTTTATGGTGGGGGAAGAATTTGAGAGACCAGAGCACTGAGTGATCAGCATCTTGCTTACAGGAATAAGAACAGCATCTCTTTGGGAGGCACCCTTCGTCTGGCTGCTGGGACCACCACAGCTTGTTTGCCTGCCCCACTTCTTTGCTTCCCTCTCTGCTTACCCTCAAAGTCCCCAGTGTGTGGGGCACACTTAGGAAGGTATGCTCAGGACCATGTTGTTATCAACTTGAAAATGATCCTTCCTTCCCTTCTTCTGTTTCTGCCTCGTGGCTTCCCGCACCCTGCTTTTTCATCCCTCCATCTCTCTTTCCCATCTCGTTGCTTATCTCCACCCACCTTCCTCATCCTCCCTCCTATCTCTCTCCTCTGTTTAATCTCATCCTCTCTCCACAGCAGAGCTGTGCCTTTCAAGCAGCCTATTGAAGGGACTTGCCAAAGGAGCTATTAGTTGGAAGCGGAGCGGAGGCCTGTGATGCTGAAAACAAAAGGTGCAGTGGTGGAGAGCAGGGAGGGAAGAGCTGGTCTGTATTATGCAGCTCCTCTCTGCTGCCAAGTTGAGAGTGACCCCCTCGCCATGCATCAATCAGCCACGCTGTGACAGCCATTTGTGAAATGAGTTCGAGCAGTCCCATTTGCATTCCCTAACAAAGACGGTGACTCACAGAGCCCCAGTCGCTTTCCCCGCCTCATCCCTTCAGCTCCAGTGTGAGAAGCGTGAGCATCTGCTGGGGTTTCTGCTCCTCTGGAGCAGAGCAGCTCTTGCCAGAAGCGAGGAGAGAGGAAGGTCTGTGAGCATGAGAAGCTACCTAGGAAAAATCTAAAGGTGGTGGCAGAAGCTGATGAGCTCCTGGCTCTTTCAGGCTGTTGGGAAACAGGTGGGAATGAGAGTCTTGTCCCAACAAAATCCCATTGCCTTGTTGACATAGCAGGAACTATATGCGAGGCTATGTCACTTCCTGGTCACTGTTAGCAGTGAGGAAAGAAGATCTGCATAGAAGAACAGAAGATAAGATTGAATTGGGCTCCCTGCCTCTCAGTGTCAAAGCGCTTTGAGGTTAAAATGATGTGTGTATTTGGAGACAACTGCCGGGACAGTTTGGCAGAATCTTCTGGGCATTACTGCTCTTCCTCCAGTAGCTGTGAAGCCTGGCTCCTTCCCCAGCACTGTCCAAGCAGTTTCCTTGCACAAAGCTCTGCCCTAGCAAAGAGCCAGCATGTGCCCTCAGGTCTGCCTGCTCTTTCTGTGGCGTCTGTGGTCATGCAGTGCCTTTGCTTGGGCAGAGAATGGGTGCCCAAAGGATGACTGGAGCTCTGTGCTCAGGGCCTATGGACTGCAGCCAGTAAAATACCATGATGCTATAGGTTTAAGTCCATATAAGGAAATACTCAAGATTTTTAAAAGGCAAAATTGTATCATTCTTCACTTGCTGGATGCTTTGAGATCCTTGAACATAACATTTGATATAAATGCAAAATGATTATTATTTTGCAAAAAAATATTAATTTCCTTCCATTATACTCACATGCATCAAGGAGCACGTTCCCATTGCCAAGCATTTGTGCATAATCTCTAGAGAGTGGCTTGTCTGATGTGTTTATTCACTGTAAATAAGTTAAGTGCTGGGGAATGAACAGTTCTACTAATTGAATTTATTCTTGTAAATTTAATGCCATTCTAGCCAAATGTGCCATCAAAAATGTGCATTATTTTGTTCATCTGCATGGTCACCATTGAAATTCAGAGAATGCATCTGAAATCCTAGTGCATGGCTGGAGGAAATGGTCTTTCCAGCAACCCATGGAAATACCGGGTAGAATTTCAATATTTGTGTATCCAGAATGACTACTTGTGGTCTTATAATAGAAGGATCAGTGGCTGCAATTGTAATGCTGAAATGTGCCCACTGTGAGAGAAAGTACTCTTTCTTAGTTTTTCTTACTTCTTGCATATGGATTCCTTTGAGTCATGGAGTCCCTGGGCTTGTTCTCTGCCCAGAAAGGATTTTAGAGTAAAGAGGAAAGGGCCAAGGAAAATCTATAAGTTTTTCTATAACTGTGCTTTATGTACATTGTAAGAATTATATCTAGGCATAACTCAGCACCAGTCAGGCATATTTTGCTCTAATTCAAGCTCGTTTATAGCTCTTACGAAGAACTGACAGCAATGAATGAGCTGTTTGTGAGGACACTATTAATTGATTGGGAAGTCCTGAGTGCAGGAGTTTCTTTTTATATCTGAGTGCTAGGAGGGTCTGTTATGTTTCTTGAAGCTCTTCATCCATGTCTCACACCACAGTGGGTCCTATCTCTGCCACAAACATGGTGTGATCGTTTTGAGCCTGTTGTGTGGCAGTTCAATGAGATGGTTCAGAGGTGGAGGAAGCTCTTGCTAACCCTGCTGTAGGAAGGACAATAGAGAAAAGCAAGGACATCATTATGCCATTGCCCACGTGCTGAGAAGGGTATACAGTTCTGACTTCTCCAGCTCAAATGCCTTTTATATAATAGAGCTAAAAAAGGCTCAGAACAGGGCAGCAGCAAGGATGACCAAAGGTGGGGAATGACTTGAGTGAAAAAAAATTACAAACTGGGCTAGGACTCCCCTGCCTGGAAGAGTCAAGTGAGGAGTTATGAAATCGTGAGTATCATGGAGATGGAGAACAAGGGACAACTGTTCTGTACTGGCACCAGGACTGGGGGGTCAGAGGGAACTGGCAAGGCAGCAGTTTCAGAAGTCTTCTTGGGAGGAGGGGGCATTGCTGAGATGTGAAATGCCTGGACAGTGGTCATCTGACACTAGACAACAATTCCATGGAGGAAAAATCCCTTGTGAAGTATTAAACAGGAATGTCACGTGAGCCAGGGTGTCTCAAAACCTAAGGTACCTGAGAGAGTAATTAGGTGGAATCCCGTGGCCTCCTTGCCCTGCCCTCATCTGCTGCTGGCTAGAGACAGGCTGTGAAGTGAGACAGGTCTCTGGTCTTACCTGATATGACCATTATTGCACTTTCATGTCCGTTGCTCAAAAAGCACCCTGTGGCAGTCAGCTCAGCTTTAAGAACACTAAATTTTAGAGAGTTACGTAACTATTAAATGTTTTATCTTCACGCCATTAAGTATCATTAGGTCCCGACTATGGGTTTAGCAAAACCCCAATGAGCCAAGAGGGAGAAATAATTGCAGCCCATATGCCTGCAATCGTCCATCCCACTAAGGACTGCAATTCAGCTCATGAGCCATAATCACATCAATTAACCTTTGTTCCATTTAACATTAGGAAGGCCACAGGATTACAGTTTTCATAATTAACCTCCTAAATAGGGATGCATCCAAAACAAAGAGAGATTCGTATGTCTCCCAGGCCCGTGCAAAAGGAGGGAGGGGGAGAAGGATGAGGGTTATCAAACAACAGGAAAGAGGAATTAATGTCCACTGAGCTCTCTTGTTGCCTTGGAAGGGGAAGGGCTGCTCTGAGCTCGGTGGGCTTGGGAGCCTCTTGGATGGGTGGCAGTGCTGCACCAAGGATCTTGGATCCAGTGCCAGGGAAAGGAGGGACCTGTGGTCAAGAATGGGGAAAGAGGGAGGCTTCCATGACCTAAGTAAGAGTGAATAAAGGAAGTTCCCTCCCAAGAGAGGTCACCGTGAGGTACCCCAGCTCTCAGGGAGCAAGAGCCTAGCTGAAGGCCTATGGCCTGCTTAGGACCTGGTCTCTGCTGTCTCACTGGAGGGTCAGACGCCAGAGCTAGCCTTAGGGTGGGAGAAAATGGAGCAGCCATTTAAAGGGGAAAATGGAGAAGACTCAGCAATGGTAAAGTAATTGAGCTAAACTGAAACGTAATTGGAAAATAATCACAGTGAGCAGCAGTTTAACACATTTTATTGTAATCTGAACAGAAGTTGTTTTATGAGTTTTTGTTCAGCCCCATCTTGGGGCTTGTGGTGTGCTCTCTACAGGGTAGACAAAAGACTTTTTCTGTGGCTTCGGACTGAAGCCAGAAACAGACTCTGCTCCCTTACCCTCACAGGCACTTCTGTTTCCATATGCAGTGCTGGGGCAGAGCAGGAAGAGGAATCTGGTTTCTCCAGCAGCGTGGGAGAAGGATGGTGGTACCACCTACATAGGAGGTGGTGGCTGCTGGCTGGGAGGATGATGCTGGGAGACCCCATTTGCTTACCCCATGTTAGCTGAGAGCATTTTCTGTCCATGCTTTCTGTGTGCTGTTCTGCTCCAAAGCTGCTTATGCAAAGCGTTCAATAAATACCCCCTGAAATGTGGAGGAGATGAACAAGGTAATGTGAAGAATAATGAAATGTCCCTCAGCCTCCGGGGAAGCAGTATTGACCAGCCATGGAGAGAGCTCGTAATGAGGCCCACTTTACCCAGAGAGAACAGTAATAGCCTTCCCTTCCACAGCCCCCCCTCACCACCCCTGTAAATTGTGTTTGCTCAAGAAAATGATTTGTGCAGGAAAGGAGTCAGGCAGCAAATGCAGACTGGATGGGCTGCTGTGGAGGGAAGGAAAAAGGTTGGGGGGAAAGACATGGGTGGCTCCCCAAGGTCAGTCACTGTTGCAGACAAGTCTGCTACATAAAACACCTCTCTGGACCTTGCCGGCCCAGGACACCAGCGGCAGAAGACTTTGGGAGTGTGGGAGTGAGAGCTGGAAGCAGGGAGTGGATCCTGTGCTCAGTGAGTGCAACCCTCGTCCCACTTGTGCCTCACACACATCTCTCTGTCCAAAACTGTTCTTTGTGCAGATGATGTGATCCCGGCACCAGTCCCACTCCATCCTGGCAATTACCCCAGCTCCTGAGCAATTCCCCTGCCTCCAGCCCCTGCTCTGCTGCAGGATGCCTCTGGATTCAGTGCAATTGCACGGTGAATTCAGTGGCCACTCTCCTCTGGCCCCTTTACCCACCACTGTCTGCTGTGGAGGTTCCCTGAGCTGTGGCAGAGATTGCATTCCTGGGCAAATGACCAGCCCTAACAGCAGCATAACCCAGATAAACTGTGTGCTCAGCGACAGGGCTGCTGCTTCCTACACACAGCAGATCTTTTATCCTAGCCTATGATCTGGGGTTCTCAGTAGCCTCTCCTGCACCACAGTGTCTCGTGTTTCACCTGACATGGAGATTTCTAGAGCACACCAGCTGCTTGCCTGGTTTTAACTGTGCTATCTGTTCAAGGCAGCATCCCATCTACATTTACCTTTATTGTGTTGTCCTTGTGCCTTCCATTCCTCATTTCCATTCCTTGTCCCCTTGTTAGCTGGGGAGGCAACAGGTCTCTGTCACTTTGCCTTTTACTGTCAGAGCTTCCTTTGCCCGCTCTCTCCTTGAGCAGCATCCCAGTTGGGACTGGCATCTCGTTAGACCGCAATTCCCTTTGCCTTAGTCCAGTGTACAAAGTGCCAGAACATCTCAGATTGAGCTGGGACTCCTGTCTCGTAGACAGCAAGGTCACTGCCATCCAAGCTGCTCCTAAGCCTGTTTGCATATGAGGCGTCCCACATCCACACCGTGCAAAATATAGCTCTGCAAGCCTTAGAGCTCTCTGAGTCCTTAAGCTGGTGCATTCAAGCACCCACACACTGCATCATTTCTTTGGCAGATGGAGGAGGAATAAGGGTTTATTTTTATTATCATTATTATTGTATCATTTATTTCCTCAGAGATGCCCAGAGGACAGACTCCTTCCGGCCTCTGTGGCAGGTGAGAGAGGGGTGCAGAGGAAGTTGCCAGAGAGTGGAACCTGCTAAGTGCTGTTAGGAGATAAGACTTGAGTGTGTCATGAATCGAAGACAGATTCTTCCCTGCTACGCTCTGATGTGGTCCAGTATGTGGTCAATCCAGACTAGGTTCTTCAATACTTTGTGGTGTCCTCCACTGTCTAGCCCCAGCCCTTATGACGAGGTGATTCTCTCCCTGAGCTGCGAACAGTCCCACGCTGGTACCCTCAGGGGATGTCTGTCTTCCCTCCCAACCCTAGACAGAGAACAGAAGGGTTAGGTTTCACTGTGCCCTGGAGAAAATTCTCTGGAAGCTGTCAGCCTAAAGCAAATTGGAAGAGCCCCCCTACTGTGTTCAATCTGTTGATTAAAGCAGCAACTGATCTTATTGTCATTCCTAACAGATCAGCTCTGAGTTTTCGAAGCTGTTGCTGAGCCCATTGTTAGCTTGGCTAGTGGCAATAATCTGAATTTATCCTGAGGGGTTTTTTTTTGTTTTGTTTTGTTTTTCTTATTCTTTTGGTTTTGAGCCTACTCAGAAAATAACTTCTTTCTCATTTTGTCTTCATTGTGGTTTCATGTGGAGGAACCTGCGGATCTGGTGAAAAACTTTGGTTATGAGCTGCTGAGGGATGATGAAAAAAATCAGACCAAACCAAACTTCACACAATCAGAAAAAGCTAAAATATGGATAAAGCAGACCTCATCAGATCGGCCCCAGCCAGATCAAACCAGAGGCCTACCGTGACTTGAGCAGACCAGATGAGACATATTTTAATTAATATTCAAATTAAGGGGAGTAGAAAGGCCAGGGAGTAGAAAGGCATTTTCTTTCCTGCTTCCACTGACTCCCCGAGGAGACCTACTCTGCTTTCCCTGGGAAGTGGGCCTTCTGCCCAGGTGCAGAACTCTGTAAGGTGAGGTGGCTGCTTGGAGAGCATGCCACAGCATTCCAGGGGGATTCTTTCTCTTTCTGTAGCAAAAGGCAAATGAAAGCATCCTTACCCATTATTTACAGTCTGAAGAATCTCTGGAAGCAGTATGTGAATCGGTACCCATCAGAATCAGAGCACTGACAGTGAATTTTTGCTATGGTGGTGCCAGATGCTAGCCTTGATTTCCTCCTACCTGGAGGTGACACACAGGCCTGATCTGAATGAAGAGGTTAGGAAGCGGTGTGCCTCTGCCGTACAATCCCAGTCAGCAGCAGCACAGATTCATGGCCTTGCTGCTCTCCACACAAGGAGGTATCCAACAACAATCTCAAATGAGAACAGTGACTGTTAAATGCAACAGGACCACGTGTTTATCAGATTGTCATTATCCATTGAAATTCCTTACTTTTTTTGTTTCCCATAAAAGCAAGGAAACAAACAAATAACACAGCAGAAATAATTTTCTGCCATCTCAACAGTTAGGATAAAACTTTTGTTCTTAGTCCCTCTCTTCTTCCTTGTGCTTCAAGTTGAGCCCGTTACTTTTCCTAGCTAATTAGCATGCAGCCTGCAGGTTCCACAGAACCACCTAAATATAAACCATCCTTTTATGTTTTCCTTTTGTTTGAGGGCTGTTGACAGAGCTTTTTGTTCCCTTGAAAGGTAGAGGATTAGCCATGTGAAGTTCATTCCTCATGTCTGTCTCCTGTCATCAGAGGACAGTGGGTCCCATCCATTAGCCAGGCACATGTCCAAGGTAATGCATTGGGCAAGGCTTCAGACAGGACAATGTCACAGCCAGACTCAAGGGAGTGAGCTGCTGGGCTCTGACTTGGCCACAGTCTAGTGCTGAGGACAGAAGCTCAGCTCTCCTCAGTCCAGATTTTTCTTCGCTGTCTCCTGACAGTTACAGAGAGGTTACCTTCCTTCTGTGCACTTTGTGTTCTTGGCATGGTGTTTTGGGAAGAATCTTGCTTGGGAGAAAGAGTAGCTGAGGCCTATCAGTTGGAGAGTTGCAGGGCTGTTGATCTCAGTCATCAACCTTTTGGTTTAACCAGCTAGTACCTGTAAAATTCTATACGATTCCCTAAGAAATAAGCCTATAACAGACATGAGGCAATGATACATGCCCTCTCCATGTGCTTTCAGGCTTCTACTAGCAGATCTGGCCCCTGTATGTGGCTTGTCTGCCAGTTTTTAATGCTTTTGGAGCAATGACATTCCAGACTGAGGAAGGATGAACACAACCTCTGATGTTAATTTCTCATCATTTGGTGCCCCCTATATCCTTTTTATATCTATTAGGAGGACAGGGTGACATTAAGGGAGCCACAGACTGCATTTCAAAGCCTAAGGGATCCCATCTAGACTGAACTGTAGCTGACATTTCACCTACCCCGGGCTTTAATATGTGATAAAGACCCCCCAGGCATGATGAACAACCGTTTTATAGAGCACTGAAACAGAGCATTCTCCAGCTGGGATAATAAAAGGGAGAGGTTTTTTTTTCAATGTCTCCTGTCGGAACATGTTATGGAACCCTTTGTGAGAGGCTTTAAAGAGTACCTTTAAAATTAATTCAGATGGAGACTTGGCAGAGATTGAAGTGGAAGAAGAATGTGAGGGATGGAGAACCTCCAAACCAAGGGAAAACATTCCTAGAAAAAAACATGAAGAAAGTTGTCTGCAGGATGAGATCTCTTTCCTCCTCCCAACACTAGAACCAGGTGGCAACTTACTACCCTCCAACCACAAGCTGCTTGGTGTGGACCCTCAGGGTGACCAAATAATTTGGCTCTGATATGATCTCAGGTGAATGTCCCTTTGGGCCTATACCCTCTCTGCAGCCAAAGGGTTCCCGCTCTAGTTCCACTCTACTGGCAAAACCTCTACTTATTTCTTTGCTTCCTGTGGGAAATGGAAACAAACACTGTCCTCCCTCATAACATCTGCCCTTCTTCTCTCTCGGGCTGCGTCTGTGACTTGTCTCCTTTTCTACGCAGTTCCACTCAATCTCCTGTCTGTGTCCAGCATCAGATTTCAGCATGGAGAAGAAAATTAGAAAAATGGAAAAGATCCCTCTTCCCAGTACACACTGTTTAGTAGGAATTTATAGAACCAGGGGGTCTGAATTTATCAGTTCAAGATCAAAAACCTTCACCCTGTTGAGCTGATACCTCACCTTGCCGGTGTCCTGCTTTCTGATGCCTCATTTTGGCAGGCCCAGAAAGTTGGGCAGCCCTCCTTGCTGACCCAAGGCTGTGCTGCTGTCGCCTGAGGACAGCAAGGGGTGAGGGACAAGCCATCTGCTGAAGAGACAGCATTATTGGCAGGGATTTCTGTCCCAGATGTTTGTCTGACTGCCAGCCGGGGCTGTTGGACATCCAAAAATCGAAGTGCTAAGACTGGTAGAGCCAGGGCTGATGTGTTAGAGGCTTTTTAGTCCTTCTCAGTTCAGCTGGGGAGCCTGGTGAAAGAGAAAGCAGGTACTTTATGGTAAAGGCTTGTTTTCTGAGTCAGATTAAAGTGTTACTATAAGGAATATGGGATGAAATTTGGGGATAGGGTTGAGCATAGGAATCTGCAAGATAAGGTCTCCTACATATTGAAGTCTTCAGAGGGAGGAAATAAAAATTAGTCTGGAGCTGAAGCACAAGAGAGCTGGAGCCTGCTTTGGCCTTGGGAGAGGGAGGGAGTAAGGGAATAGTATCTGGGGGGTTCCATGCTCTGCCAGCGAAGCCTTCTGGTGCAGTACAGGTCCTGTGTCATCTCTGGGCTTTCCAATGGTGGCACAATGGCACATTTGTGGTACTCAAAACAAAAAGAAGCTAGAAATCCTATAGCGTGACCGCTCGCCTGACTGCTATTTTTTCCTTAAATCCAGCCTCACTGCTACACTAGAGCCACTGCTTTCAAAACCTGATTCCTCTGTGCCTGATCCAAAGTTGATCTGTATATTAACTGTGCAAGCCAAGATTTTCAAAGCTGGAAATATGCCTTGGGCTGTTGTAGTGTTATATCCAAAGTGGGTCATTCATTTCTGAGAAGATTAGGGGAAAAAAACCAACATTGCTGTTTTGACCACAGTGAACAAAATTCTGACAGATGGGTAGTTGGAAAGTATAAGCTTATATGCTGGAGACGGGAATCAATGTTTGTAAAATACCACTCAGCCTAACTAGAGTTGCCCTCGTCAGAAGCCATGCATCCTTGGAAACTCCCTGGCCCGTCTATTTTCTGTAGAGACCACTTGCAGCTGGACCACTATGTCCCGTAAAGCACCTGTGTGTGCTGAGCTTGCTCTGCCTTTCCATGTCTCCTGCAGTCCTGTTTGACAGCACTTCCAACACCTACAGGGCTATTATTTTTGGTGCAGCTGTTATTCTGTTGCATTCTGGTAAAGTTTTCAATCCACAAAGCATCCTACAATACTACCACTAAAATATATCTCTGCACCTCACTATGCTCAGGAGGAGTCTCCCCTGGGAGTGCGGGTGAGTGGGTTAAAGCAGAGGGTGGCTCCCTCTCTGAGAGCTGCCTGGGCTGCTGCAGGTGGCAAACATGGGGAAGGACTAAATCAGGGAAATGCAAAAAGCACAAGGATGATGCTGCCCACCCTGAGGGACGAGTTTGCTTTCTTCCTCTGTCACTGAGCTTTTTGCTCTTAGAGAAAGGCTGCATAAGGTAAGATGTTCATTGGGAGCAACTCCTTCCTCCTTTTTCTGAGTAATGAGCCTGATTTATGCTGTCGTTATAACCAGATGGACTCATGCTTCAAACACATAAAATCCCATGTAAACCCTGAAAAATCAGTGTTTAAGATCTTTGCAAATCTAACATCCCAAATTAATGGTAGTTTTGAATGGATTTGGCTTTGTTTCTGTCCCTCAGTTCATCAGGTATGAAGATAATAAAAACACCTTATTCAACCAACAGTGCTGATGAATAATTCATTAATACCTGTGGCACTCAAACGCTATCATAAGCAGAACTTAGAAAAGGCTTTGAGGAAGTGCCTCGTCCCCTGTTGAAGGTTGTGTATGAGCTGGAGACACAAAGGCTGAGGTAAAACTAGGAGGACTGGAACAAAACTAGGAGGATTGGAACAACGAGAGTCAACGTGAGCAGTGCAAAAAGACTACCTGTCGTGGCTGCTCAGTCTGGAAATCTTCTCCCTAGTCCCTCAGAGGAGAGAAGGCATGGGGGTACTCATCTTGGGGTGCTTGGTGATAGGGCTGGAAGGATGCTGAGGAACAGCCATACCCTGCTACCCGGGAATGGACCAGATGGGGCTAAATGGGCTATCTTCATCACAGCATTCCATCCTGTAACTCCCTCCTAGAAAGGAGCACAGGGCTGAAAAGAAAAGACAAATGTCCCTCCTGGAGGGAATGCAGTATTAAAAAATGGAACTCCACCGAGCTCTGACTCCCCTCTGTGTGCAGATCTGCAAGGCGGGACAGTGTCAGCTAACTCATCCTCAGCTAACTCAGCCATCGCCATGCTGCTGGCCTCCGTCACTCCAGCTCCTTGTCCACTGCACACCCAGGCGTTAGACTGAGAGAAGTCTGCTTGTGCTATCAGCCCAAATGCAACTAGCTTGCGAAGGAAGGAAGAGCACGTGTTAAATATTAAGTAGCATATAGCCATTAAGCACTTCTGAGGAATTTCAGCTTGAGTGTAAAAACTTGCTGAATGGCTAATCAGTAAATTATCTGCCAAATGGTAGTTTACATCAACAGAGGAGATTATATGCTTGTGCACACAGCACGAGGCAAAATCATGCCTAGAGCTCTGCTTCTCAGATGAGCTCCCTCCCTCTGTTGCTGATCCCCACACAGTTTTCTCAACTCCCAACACGTTCTGTCTTTTCCCTTAGTGCCTTGAGATGGGAAGTTATTGAAGGGTTTAGTTTCAAATATAGACAATGCAGAAGGGTAGGAATTTTCTCAGAGGTGGCTCACATATGCAAAAAAAGAACAGGGTGGTCTGGTTATAAGGAGGTGATTCTCCAGCTGCTGGGCGATCCAAAACATCTGACATACTTCTTCGTATGGCACAGTGGTAATATGAGCTCCCTCTATCCCACAGAAGTCCATTACACATCAAAGAGATCAAAGTGATCTAAGTGATGGGAATAATCCATATGGTGGATTAGATGGAGGTAATATACATCTTCGGGTGATCTAAGTGTCTGAACCCTGGTGACTCTGACATCTTCTATGATATATCACCAGAAACATCAGGACATGGATCTGCAAGTGTCTCTTCACTGTTAACTCTTGGTAGACAGCCTAAGTCAGGTCAAGCAGTGAGGTACTCTTTGCACCAGGTCAGAAGTTACCTGCTTGAGAGAGAAGTATGCTTTGCAATAACCTGAGCACTTTCAGCTAATACTTGGTCAAGTGCTACAGCAATGGGCTTTTCCACCAGAAAGTTCGGATTTATTGAAACCCTGAGTCTGTAGCGATAAGAGCTGACTTCAATGAACAGGAAAAAAATATATGTGTGAAAAGTATGCATTTATAGTGAAAGAACAGTTCCTAGATTGTGAAAAACATGTTAAAATATCTGGTGCTTTCAGTATGCAGGAGCCTTTCATTCTTGAAATGTTAGTTAATTCATACATAGAAGAAGAAGAGGAAAAAATCCAACATGGAAACTCAAAAGGTTGAAGAGGCTGTACAAATAAAGGTCTGTAGCCTTGGAGCTGTTGGAGCGGCACGCTCGCTGCACAAGAGCCAGGCTCGTTGGCAGGGGAGCGATATCTCCCATCTCCTCAGAGAAGTGCCGGGGCTGACTCTCAGCTCTTGGAGAGGCAACTGGCTGCAGGCCAAGGGCTCCTTCTGGGCACCCTCCTTCCAAAGGGCCGTTTGGCAGTAAAGGGACACGTTGCCACTGGGCAAAGGGAAAGATGCTGTGACTTCCCTCCCTCCTGCTTTCCCCTCCCTCCTGAGTCACCGCTGGATCCGTTCCTCTACTTCTCAGGCTGATGGGAGCAGAGAGGGGAAGATGTGCCGGCAGGGAGGGCCAGGTGATAGCAGCGTGTTTGTAACCCTCGATAAATGCCACAGTGCAGCCAGCGTGAAATGAAGAAATATTGCTTCTGGTAAATATTTATTTTATATCAGAAATTAGCATACCAAATGTAATTAAAAACAACTTTATGTGCACACCTCTCCCCCCTCCAAGTCTGTCAAATGACATCTTAGAATAACTAGTCATAAAGAATGTGGCCTAATTAGCAAGCATCCCAGCCTACTCTTGCTGTTTGATAATTACCCTACAATGAGCTTCTGAAACTAGGATTTCATTCCCCCCTCTCTGCCCTCCTGCAGCTGAAGCTGGCACTGGCTGGTTTTCATCCTCTGTATTTTTATTTTACCTTTCTCCTGGTGAATACCTGAGTACCTACGTGCCAGAGCCAGCCTTGAAATCCCTCGCTTTGCTGAGCTGGGGACGTGAGTGACACATGTCAACAGAGGCACCCCAATCACACGGGGCGGCTTTTGGAAGGCAGGCACTGGGATTTCACCTGTGCTCGTCAACATCTCATCAGGCACCCAGGAGTTTCACTGGGATGGGGAAAGCAAGGGGATGGGATAGCTGGGACGGAGGGAGACAGGAGAAAAGTATAGGGAGGAGCAATTAGAAAGGTCTTAAGAAAAACAGGGGAGCGGTAATCCCGATCTGGCATGTGGCTCCTTAACTGCTCCTCCTGGGGCTGCTCTGGGAGTGCCAGCATGCAGGGAGTCTGCTGTCTCTGTACCTCAGGGTGTGCGTGATGTAAAAGCTGGCTTTAAAGAGGGCTTACAAGTCTTAAATCCATCAGAAGTGACCTGTCAGTGGCAGAAAAAAAGGAAAAAACAAAGAACCAGATGGTGCCTTGTGAAAGCCTTTCTCTTCTTGTTGCTAGAGCTAAAATAAGGCTGCCTTCCCCAGCCCTGCACAGGCTCTTACTGAGCCTGGAGAGAGGGGCTGGTGGCTGCTGCAACCTTGAGGTTTAGGAACATGTGTGGTTCATTTTCTTCTCCTGAGATTTTGGACTATTGCCCTATGCTCCCTGCTGCTCGTGCTCATGTGCAGCCCTGTCTCACCCTGGCCCCTTCCTTGCAGATCCACTCACCCCAGGAAGCATCTACCAGGGGGCAGGGCAGGTAGAGGACAGTGCCTTGGGGAGGCCCTCAGGAGACCTAGTGGGGACTCACTGCCTGCCTCAGACATCTCCAGACTGCCCGGCTCTGCCCAAATGAGCCCCTTGCTCCCCTTCTGCCTAAGGCAAAGGATAGGCTGCTTTTAGGATCTGATTTGTTGGACTTATTTTAGACATTGACTTTAGTAGAAGACAAATTACGTCATGGAAGAAGAGTCTGTTTTCTTCACTGACTGAGCAGAGACCTCAGGGTGACTTGCTCATATAAAACAAAAAACAACACTGAAATGAATCCTGTTCTGAGATCCTGTTTTCCCACAAATGGAGGCTAACCAAGACAAAGCAGAGGAGAGGGGCAGCTAGTATTAAAGAACAACAGAATTAACTATAATGGGAAGCATTTCCCAAGAGGCTTTTCAAAAGAGGCTTTTCATCAGCACACAAGAGAGTCATTGGCTTTCTCTGGCTTTGTCTGGGATGCTTCACCAAGAGGAGTGAGGGCACGAAGAGCCAAGATTTTGGAGGAGCAGCAGCTGAAAGGGTCACACTGGAGCTGAGTTCTCTGGAAATTCAGATGTGATGCTGAGGTACCCTCAGCTCCATTGGCACACTGTTGGTTTTGATGGCTTGCTTGGAAGGAAGAAGGTGTAAGGGAACCAGGGGCTTTGAGAAGTGACCTTGTGCATGACTGGGAAGGTGCTAGAGACATTTGTTGAAGGCACCCCACATGTCTTAAGGGCAGAAGAAAAGCTTTGTCCTAATCATGCCTTCCACCCCATGTGGGACCAGAGACCTCAGATCCCAGCATGGGTCTCTTGCTGGTGGTGCACTTTGGCTACAGAGACTCGCACACTGGGAGGGCAGCTCAGTGGGAGCTGGGAAGAGTGGCTGTGATGATTTTGCTAGGTCTGCAAACAACAAGAGGCTTTGAGCAGATATGCTGCAGTAGGACCTCTGACCTTCCTTGTCACCTGGCAGTGCCGAATCTTGTTTTGTGTGAAGTTTGAAACCACGTTTGGTGTCCTCAGAGATGGTTCCTCAGCCAGACTGCCCTGCCTGGGGCACACTGAGGCTGTTGTATCTATACAGCCCTGGGGTCAGCTCTGAGAAGGACTGTAGGCACCATGAGAAGCATGAAAAGCACCATGCTGCTCGTGGGTTGAGACATGCTGGCAGCCAGAAGGAGAGTTGAGAAGGAAGAGTGGAGAAGGGGTTGGACTGGCTTAGAAAACCTTTCCTGAGGTTCTAGATAGCCTCTGTCCCTGTATTGGCAGTGCTCCCAACGTTTTAAGAAACCTCCTCCTCTTCTTGGAGAGGGCAGAGAGGATTTCCATGCTGACATTGCAAATGCAGCAGCCCCAGGCACTGGTATCCTAATTGCTGTGCATAGCTGGATCCTCTTGGGGATCCAGCAAGGAGGGCTATTGAAGATAAAGAAGGCTGGCGTTTCATTTAAGTTGTTAGAGAGCTCCTCCGGGAACTGGAGTAGAGACGAAGTGAGAGGGATGGAGGGGGAGGGTGAGGCAGTAGGAGAGGAGGGCAGTGAGGAGACAAGGAGGGAGTGAAGGAAGGTGTGGGTGACATAGGGTGGAAATATAGTGAAAGTATCTGGAAGGAAGAAAGAGAAAAGGAGAGGAGAAACGGGAGCATGGATGAGGGAGGTGGGTGTGATGGAGGAAGGATGCTCCCATGTCAGAGGATGAGAAAAAAAGACCTATGCTTACCAAAATCAAGGAGGAGTTGCATTGCAAGATCCTTTCCCAGTGTGTGCTGTGCCAGGGCCCCATGGCCACCTCCTTCTTCCCCACCCTTCCCTCCCTTTCACCTTGCTCTTTGTGCCAACTTCCCAGCAGTTCTTCTCCTGCCAGCTCCCCTCTCTGCAGCCACCTCCCTCCTCTGGCCTGGGCAACGTCAAGCAGATTTTTAATCTGAGAGATTTTTCTGACAGCAGTGAGAGCAGCATTTAGTCTCCTTCACCCATTCTTTATTTTGAATTTTTCTTTTCTCTTCTTTTTTTTTCTTTTTTTTTTTTGTTTGTTTTCTTTCTTTAAATTTTCCTTCCTTTTTCTTCCTTCCTGTCTTCTTTCCTTCTCTTGCTCTCCGTGAGTGTCTCCCTGCTTTTGGAATCCTAAGCCCTTCTCCATCTCCTGCTTTCCCCTCCCCAATGGAGGGAAGCAGGAGGCTGCTTGTAGAGCAGGGGAGGGAGCTGACCCGCAGCATGGTGAGCTCAGCATCACAGGCTCTACTCTCAGGAACTTCTAATTGGAAATGATTGGCTTGTTTTCTTTAGAAATATTTTCTGGTTAAGAAACTGAGCCTTTTCTATAAACTTTTGGGGTTTTTTTTGGTAGCAGATTGTTGTTTCTGTCAAACATTATGTTTTGTAGATGGAAGAAAATAACAAATATGTACAACAAATATGTAGTGTCTTTTCTTCTCTTTTTTTCCACATGGGGAAAAAGAGAGAAAGCTCAACAAAAATGACATGTCTGCAAAACTGAAATATTTTCATGGATTATTTTGAAGAAAGTGCTTTTTTTATTGTGGTTGGAGAGAAAAAGAAAAAATAAAGGCAGTTTTGATGAATCCTGCTGGCATTCTGAATAGACGAAGGGAAATGCCCTCACTATGGCTATTTCGCCACTGCCGTTCAGCACCCGAAGTTTGGGCACAGGCAACTTCATGGGGTGGCTCAAAGGCAAACTGTGGGTCTGTAGGAAAAGTGAGGTATCTATCCTGGCTTGCAGGCAGTGCCAGGCCTGAATGTCTTCCCTGCTGGCAATGCGTCACACCCATCTCAGCAGCTCACCTGCTCTGCAAACCCCAGCGAGGAGAAGGGGAGCACAGTTCTGCTCCCCCTGAGGATGGAAAAAGGGTAGAGGGGCTGGATTAACCTCGGCAGCTGTACTAGTTGCCCTATAGACAATTACCTTCTCCCAGTGTAAATTGCACCACGCTTTTTTCCGCGGCTACACACAATATATTTGCACCTCACCTGCTCCAGCTGCATTTACCCTGGTGCAGGCTGCACCCTTGCACACCAGGCAAGAGCTCTGTGCCAACGATATTTCTGCAAATGAGGAGGCCAGGGAGGAATGGGAAGATTTAATTGCTGGAGCTCAGGATGTTTTCCAAAGCTTGCAACATAGACTTTCGCAAACACGGGATGCATCAAACCTAATTGCTCTCCAGGCTGGCCTGCTCCTTAATTAGAAAGTGTTTTAAAGCTCCATGTCAACTCCCTGCTGATAAAACTGCCTTTCAGTATGAAAGGAGAACCAGCTGCCCCAGCACCTTCCAGCACTGCCCGAGCTGAGGCAGGAGCACAGGTCTGCCTGCAGAGAAACCCCGCAGAGTAGCAGCATTGTGGGGTTCAGGGGTGCTCTCTGTGTTTGGCCACCCCACCTTCCCTCAGCCCATTTTGAAACAGGACTGTCGCACAGGATACTGTGTTTCCCCTGGAATGAAAGCCGCTAGAGAGAAATCACAGGTCAGTGGGGACATGAGGGGTCGTTGTGGGTTTAGTCTTGAGGCTGGACAACATGAGAGCAGCAAAGGGCAAGCAGGGGAGATGTCCCTTGGCTTTCTCTGGTGTGGAAATGCCTCTGGATCAGCCCTCCTGTCTGAGCTGATGCAAGAGGTAGCGCATCCATGGGAGAGAGAGGAAGCAAATAGTCTCCAGTGCAGCCTCCTGCCTCTGAATGTGTCCCCCTCCTCTGCCTTTCTCTGGTCCCCTGTTGTCATTTCCCACTTGGCCGGCTCCACAAACATCTTATTTTCATGCCTGCTTGTCAGGGCTGCTCTGTGAAACATCTGAATGACATTAGCACAGTTTAAGAGCGTGACAGACTGAGGAGAAGCAGCCTCCTGTGATTGCCTATTCCAGATGGTTAAGTGACAAATCTCACTTCTGATATCTTAACTAGAGAGGTGCAGTAGAAAATGTCTCCAGTGAACACCAAACCCCTCCCACCCCTACTCCAATTCTGAGCCTTTGCTGAGACCAGGCAGCGGTTAATCCAGATGAAAGGAGACATGCAGCAGATGCCATGTTCTTCAGGGACCCTGGAAAACTTTTCCCCTCCTTCTGACTTGTTGCTGTCTTATCTCAATTACTTACAGAGCCTTAAATGGCTCAGGCAGAAGCGTCTATTGCCCAGCGACTCTTCTCACTAGGGTGATATTGTATCACGTTACCTTCAAATGGCATTTGCAATCTCGTAGGCGTGCTTCAAACCTCAGGTCATGGCAGGACATTTTTGGGAAAAAAACGCATTCAGTAGTGAAAGACAAGCACTGTTGGAGGAAGTCAAAACTTCATGAGTGTGTGTGTAAGGAAAGTGTAGTCCAGGCTGGTGAAGTCCCTTGCTCAGGGTGCCACCGTGAGCTGCTTGCCTCTCGGCTGCCTTGCTGAGTGCAGCTTTGCTTTCCAGTGCAACCCCTCCTTGGTCGTAACTAGTTTCTGGACCACTCTTTGGCTTAGCGTAAGGGTTATCAAGGACTGGAACAGGCTGCTCAGGGAAGTGGTTGAATTGCCATCCTTGGATGTGTTCAAAAGCCATCTAGATATGGTGCTCAGGGACAGGGTTTAGAAGTGGGCCTGGTGATCCTGCTTTGGCAGAAGGGTTGGACTAGGTGATCTCTTGAGGTCCCTTCCAACCCTTAACATTCTATGATTCTATGATCTTAAAGGTCTTTTCCAGCCTTAACGATTCTATGATTCTGTTCTACCTGAAGTTTTAGAAAGTAAGAGTCTCCTACTACTGTTGCCTCTGGGAGTGAAACAGAGGTGTTGTAGGGCTGACAAGTTCAGATTCTGCTAGCAAGTAAAGCTAGAAGTTTCTGGGGAAGCACAGGTGATCACATGTGTGTGTGTCTGTAGGCCACAAAAGATACAACACTCAAAGTAAATATTGAGAAGCCACATCCTTCTATGCCCCCAGTGCTGTTCCCATCGCTATAGTTACAGCCTTGTGGGTGTCTGCTTGGTAAATGCACTCACCTCCCCTAACCCTCCCTGCCCCTGGCATCTATTCCCAAACTTAGGCACCCCAGGGGCAGAGACTCACAGACCCTTTGCTGCCAGCTCAATTGTGTCAACGACCTGGACAGAGAATTGAGAAGCTTTACTGGCACTCAAACAGGGAAAATTGTCCATACTTCCTGCTCTGACACGGCCTCCCAGCCCTGAAGCTCCCTGCCTCCTGGAGCGAGAAGCTGAAATCTTTGGCAATAGGTCTAGGAGGTGAGAACGAAAGACAATAACTGATCACAAAATAAAACCAAAGAGTCTGCAGAGAGGAAGTAAATCCGTCTTTTACTGATCTTACATAAACTAACAGCAACCTGGTACTTAGATAATTGCTTTTGAAAAATGCTTGGATTTCAGAGTAATGGTTGAAGGTTTCCTGCCGATGCCACATGAATAAATTTTGAGTTTGTACAGGTACTGCTTTCTTCTCAGTCAGATATTTGCTCTTGGTGGCAGATGACTCACAATTGCAATCAGCGCTCTGGTCTGCGCTTGCACTCGGCTACTGCAGTCCGAGGGCAAGTCTCACTTGCTGGCTCCTGAGAAATGCTCACAGGAGGCATCCTTCAGCATCCCGGTCCCTGCTTGCCTCCCCCCTGTTGTGACAGAGCACATCTGTAACTTCAAATATATCCCTTGAGCTTCTTTGAAATAGAAATACATGGAGTGTTGTATACGCTGTTGAAACCCAATCTTCTGACCTCTGCAGAAACAGGGCTGATCTAGCTAGAACTGTTTGGATGGTTGAAATGATTCCCAGGCTGGTCCTGGAAGAATGACAGGCAGAAAAATGAGTGCAGGGTGAACAGATCTCTAAACTCAACCTTGTCAGTGGAGAAATGTTTCAAGTTACACCCTCAAAGAAGAAAGGAGATGTTCAAGGGCCCAAGGAAAGTGGCCTGGTCTGATTTAGTTCCTCAGAGAGGCTCTGGGTATGAGGAGTCACCTGTCCCAGCCTCTGCTGGTATGTGGTGTTGCCCATCACCTCCACCCACTGCCTCCCTCCCCAGGGATCCTGAAGGAAAATGACAGGCAGAGCAACGTGGAACCAGTGGGACTCAGGAAGACAGCAGCAAAGTCCCCAGCCTTGAGTAAACTGTGCATTTCTCAGCGTTTTTAATCTCCTTATTATGGTAATAGCCTGATAACTGATTGTGTAGTTAAAATGGAATTTGACACCAGGGCTGCAGTTTCTCTGACTTCAGAGAGATGCTGCCGTAAACAACCTGGTAAAGAGCTATAAGAGCCGATGTTCTGCTTCAAACTTGTGCTAATGGGAGTCTGGAGAAGTGCAAGAGAGTAAAGAGAAGCTGAATTAATGTGGATAGATGCATCAAATGGCATATAAATAAAAGCATTTCTTGGCTTAGAAAGGGGACGGTAAGAGAGGTCACCCTGTGGGTGGAGGTAAAAAGTCATGGAAGATGACGCGTGCTGTGCAAATAAAAGACTCTGGGGCTACTGGCTGCCCTGCTGCAGTGTCTACAGAGCCCTGCTGCAGTGGCTGTACATGGACCCTCAGCAGGCAACTAGCCCAGCTGACACCAGTGGTCCCATCACCTGCTTATCCCTGCAACAGCTCATCAACTTCCAACATGGTTCCTCTCTGCTTGGCCCAGCTGATCAGCCAGTGTTTTAACTCCATCTCAGCCTTTTGCCTCTGCTGTTTTGTTAATTCGTGGCTGCTGATTTTGTATGGTCTGCTACATCACTTGTTATGAGGTCCAGAGTGGCCCAGCGTGTTGACAAAGCTTTTGCCCTCCACAGATTTCCTTTGAATTTTCTGAATGTTTCAGAACTTCTCTGTTGCTTTGCCTGATCTGACAGCTTTGCTCCTATCCTATCCTATCCTATCCTATCCTATCCTATCCTATCCTATCCTATCCTATCCTATCCTATCCTATCCTATCCTATCCTAATCCTGTTCCATCCCATCTGATTGCAGATGCCCCTGTTCAGTTTAAGGCTTTTCCACCAGAACATAGTACAATGACTAATGTTCATGGCCTGTGGTTTGTTCTTGTATCTTCACTCTTGCCAGTAGTTTGGCACCAAACTGTATCTCTACAAAGGAGGAAAGAGATCTCTATCATCCTCCTAGAAATTAAGTTGCAGAGGGTAAGAAACACGAAGGTGACAGGGCTATGAACCTATCTTCTTCTCCATCCCTATAAGCACATTTCTCCCACACTATAGAAAAAGATGGGGAAGAACCTATCTCCACTCACCCTTCTGAGACTGGTGACAACAGATGAGGTAAACTGCAAACCCCTCTGAACTGCTCAGCTCCCAGTACTTTTCCAGGATCCTGAAATCTGAGGAATTGCAGATTGATTGCCTGAATGGAGTCAGGGAAAATCCCTGTGTGGTCCTGCTGGATTTATCCCGGTGAATATCCCTATATATGCTTTACCAGCCACTTAAACCACTTCTTTTGTCCTCTGAAAAACAGAAAGAAAAACATTGTCATTATGATGGTCTGCTTTTACTTTTTTTGAAGCTCACGGTCAAGTACATTTGCATGGGTGGAAAAAACCCCATTGAATTTCAAGGTCTTGGGCAGCAGCTATTTCCTCCATTAAGCAGACAGAAGCGGGGAAATGAGGGAAAGCATATTGTCTGATATTACCAAGGTCCATTAAAGGTCATGTGGATATTGAAATAAGAATCTGGCTTTGACGTTAGGCAGAGAGGAAGCTGAACTCCTGAGAGGCGCTGTAATGAGAAGGCACAGACTCAGTTTGTTGGTGGGCTCAGGAAGGGGGAGATGAGCAGTGCCCCCAGATGGTGCCACATTTGCAGCTGCGTTCAGTTGCTGCAGATAGTCCCTGAGGGCTCATGACTCAGCCTCGCTGCCCGTCCTCCTCCTCCTGAGGACCACGTGTGGTGTAGGTGTCTGCGAAGCCTCAAACCTCACCATGAGCACCTAGGGATGGCATTGCCTGCACTCCCCAGGCACCCTCTGCCTGTGTGCTAGTGCTGGGAATGGCACTAATACAGCTCCTTTGCTGGAGAATCTGTGGGACGGCACTCAGCCTGTCCCTAAGTACTGGATGACTCAGGTGCTTGATGAAAACGCAATATTTATGGAGGAGTCCACTGGAATCTAAAGCCTGAAAGATGCTTTTTAGGAGAAATGCGGGCTGTCTGGTATGATTAGCTGGGAATGCCATATTTAGCATGAAGGCTTTTATCCATCTACACGGAGCACCCTCAGGTAATGAGAGGTGAATCTGCAGGCCTGCAGAAACCCCTTGCTGGCTTTACTCTGCAAGTGCTGGGAAGCAAGCAGGTCTGAAGGGGGTTAAACTACAATGCCCAGTCAAAGTTTGTGGGCTAAAGGAAGTCTCGCCTTTATTCTCAGAAGTTGAGAGTAAGGAAGATTCCCTGTGCAAAGAAGAGTAAATTCAGTTCCTTTAGGCAAATAATACTGCAAGTCAAGACATGATGATGTGTGCAGTATGATTCCACAGCTAAGCTGTGGAATCCTTGCCACAAGAAATTGTCCTACTAATGGTGGGAATAACTTAATAAGGCCCAATGAAATATATAGCTAGGCAAACCAGCATGTGTAGTAATATAATCTTGTGAACCATCACATAAGAAGGAGTTTCTTCCTAGCTTTTAGGTCTGGGGGGCTTTCCCAGTGTTTTTTTCAGCCTACTGAACAAGTACATCTTTGCTGTAGGTGTGTTTCTGTTTGCACCCATTTTTTAGCAGGGGATTAGAGAGAGGTGACAAATGTTTTTCATCTGTAGGAGGCTGGCTGGCGGATGTACCCTGAGTCAGAGACATGGGCTTATGTAAATGTAGCTAACAGGAGTCTATGCACTTCTCTTTCTTTCCCAGAGCTGTCAGTAAATCCAACAACAACACCGTCTCACAGTTCAAGCCTCTTAGCCAGCCTGGCTGTTGCTTGGGAGAATTTGTGACCTTCTTCAGTCCTGACAGTCAAGAGCATGCCCTGCTCTTCTGCTGGGAGACTCCTTGTCCTTTTCTGTCTACATCCCAGCTCCCATATCCCAAACTTTGCACTTGTCAGACACTGACCATCAACCTGGAACAAACAGATGCTCTTTGCTGCCTGCTCGGCTGCCTCCTTCATATCCCTGTCACTGTGGTTGCACACCAGATTCAAGACGGTGTTCCCTGGTGCAAGCTGGACTCTTTGTCTTTTCCTTCTTCTCCACTGTGCATTGTTTGTGCCCTTGTCCCCTCTCTGGTGCCGTGCTGCCTTCTCTCCATGCCTTCTCTCTGGCCTCTCCTTATTAGACGCCACTTACTGCGATTACGTTTGTCTCCCTCCCTTTACACAGTCCCAGGATCACCCGTTAGCGTTAGAGTTCCCCTTCTTGCAAGCCACAGGCAGCCCCAGTCCTTTTGTGCTTAGCCTCTAATTTTAGCATCGCTTTTTCTTACAGCTGCTCTTTCTAGAAGGTCAGAAGAATCCCTGCGCTGTCAGAGACGTTACTCTCTTGGCAGCAAGAAAATATTTTGCTGTTACACAAGCCAGCCTTCTCAAAATAAAGCAACCTTTATTAGGCAACAGGAATGCAGTGGTTCAGGGTCAGTAGGCCAGGCTGGTGTGGACAAGCTCACACGTACGTCCATGTCGTGATCACGTACCTGCAGCTCTACCCAGCAGTGGCTGTGGGTCCAGCTCTGCACTGGGCAGCAGAGGAGTCTCCTTTCACTGGCTGGCACATCTGTCTGGCTGTGCTTCCAGAGCAGTTCCATATCTGCACAGAGCTGGATCTTGCCTTCCAAGTACTGCCTCTGGGAGCAACTCCCTTTCTCTCTTCCCCATTCCCAAGGTGCAGAGAATCCCTGCAGCCCTTGCAGGAATCTGTGCCTAGGGGGCGGCCCTAAGCTTTGTCCTCAGCCAAAGATTATTGCTCTGGTTTTGTGTTTCAGAAGGCTGCTTAAGAACTTGGGAGAGGAGAGATAGGGCAGAGCCCCCCCATAGCTCCTCTGGGAGAAAAATGCGCTTCCCTAAGCAGGAATTCCCCGGGTCGCTCCTCATCTCCTTGAATATGGCTTTTCATAGAAATTGCCTCTGCCATCTCCGAGTTGACTGACACCCTCTGTGAAGTGAGCTGCCTTTTGGTAGCATTGCACTGGTGGGTTGACAGGGCTGTGTATTGAGGTTCTTCGGGAAGAAAGGCAGGCTATGAATTATTTAAGCACCTCTATTTCCCATTAGCTTATGACTAATGCTCATTGCACTAACCCCTGAGACGCTGCACATTAAAACTACTGGAGAAAATATAATGGGTTGAATTGCTTTCTAGGTAGCAAGGTACATACAGAGCTTTTGTGGACTTTGTGTGTTTGTTTTGCTTTTAATTTTAAATAGGCACACTGAAGGAGAACTCAGAAAGTCTGCTTACAGATTAGGAGCCCACAATGGACCTGAATCATTTTCTCAGGGCAACAGGGAACAACGGGGAGTGAATACCACAGCAGACAGGGGAATTAGAAAGAAGTCTTCTCACTGGTGTTACATGAAGGTTTTAAAAGCCTTAAGACCAGGAGATGAAGCAGGGAGGAGAGATTGCCTTGAGATAGCCTGTGGAATGATGAGTGCATAAGCAACACCAGCAAGTTTCACATCGCATTGAAAAAACATTAAAAATAGTTTTCCTGGAGCTCAAAAGCCAGAAGTCAATGTTAGAGCAAGTTAATAAAAACCTGGTGTGCACTGACCTCTTTGTGGTCTACAGCTGGAGTTGGAAACCCTTTCCTGCTTGGACTGGATATATAACAATATCAACTACCTCCCTCTTACCAGAGGGTGAGGGTCTTACATAGGAGCTCAGCTACAACTCCCCTTTTAGACTGAAAATACCAGCCTAGAATATGACAATGCAGAGATTTATGTAGCAGTTTCATGTCGGATTTGGACAGTCAACATTACAGTTTCTCAAATGATTTTTGTATCTGTTAGCAGCCCCCCTTGCCAGGTGGAAGGTCTTTCTTTAGGTCGTTGGTGACCCCAGAAATATTTTTGTCTGCTTCTCTTTTCACTGTGGGTCAAATGAGTTGAAAAGTCTCGGTTTGTGCTCCTTTATTCACATGCACTGACTGTTAGCTACACGTCCCTCCGGATACCTGTGTCCTGGCTTATTAATCACCTGAGTTATACTTGCTAAATAAGGGTACGGTATTTGATCACAAAACCCAAGTAGCGATGAGAAATGAAACTTCATTATTCATCGTGTTGTTCCACAATATCAGAGCCAGCTGCACCGTGTTCCCGACAATGTGTTTCCTGCAGACTTTTTCATCAGCTGAGCTCCCTTCAGGTAAGACAGCTAGAACAAAAGCCACTTAGAACAAAAGTTTGGGGTCCAGAAGGAACACCAGGATATCCCCTGCTGGGGACCCCAAACTCACTCCTGCAGCCTTCTTCGAAACTTGTAACTGGTTGCCAAATGTCTTTTCCTCTACACATAGGTCTTTTTTTGGGTTCCTTCCCTCTGAAGGAACAATATGTCTTGAGCCAGCCAGGATTGTCTGAGACCCCACTTAGCATCATTTTTTTTTTTTAAAGAAAGAAATATATAAGAAATATATAGCAACAAAGCCAAGGATTAAGGTCTCAATAATAGAATATGCAATTCATGGCACTGATAAGCATTTTCAGAGGGTACTTAATCTACTTTCTTAATCTGGAATAGATGAGATTTCTCTTGTCCTTAAAATGGCTCTTCTACTGTAAGAGGAGCCTGGAGTGGTTGTTTCACTTGGATGCATTTGCACAGCAGACATCTAAAGAGTGATCAGGAGGGAGCAGATTTTGCCCTGGTTGCAGAAGAAAATCACAAATATGAGACCTGTCATCCAACTCTTTTCCTTGCTTCCTCATAAAGTTTTATGGAGGAATATCTTGGCTGCAGGAATCAAAGTGATATTTTCCAGAACAGACCCACCCAATGAGTTTCTGACCCCCATTCAGTCTTGGGAGCTTTCAGCTTCTAGTGGAATCACATACCGCCTCAAAGCATCTCCCAAGATCTTCTCAATGACTCTATTCATTTGAGGGATCCTGCTGTGCAGTAGCTATGCCTGCCTGCTTGGTGTGGCTGAGAAAGCCAAGGGAACATCTGATCCAGAGCCAATTTTCCTGCTGTGGGTGCAGAGGGTGCTGGAACACAGGCTTTCCTTTCCCTGCTACCCTTATCTCTGAGGAGGCCAGCTGAATCGCAGCTCTGAATTTGTGTGTGTCTGTTGCCAGTCCTGTCTCATCAAGGCATCTCCCGGCTGTGTAGAGAGAACTAGCTGTCCTGGCAGTGTGTCTCTCAGACTAAAACAATAGATGTGGGACCTGCTTCTGCTTGCTCGCTTCGTTAGCTTTACGGGGCTAACTAGGTTTTCTAAACCATGTGAAGTCTCCAAAAGGGCTCCTCATAGTCAAGGTTTCACCAGATCTCCTAAAATAAGCAGGATTTTTCCTGGTCATTAGGAAGCCTACAAGGCACATGCAAAATGCTACAGCAAACAGCAGTGGCTTTCTGCATCACTGATGTGGTCTGACATGAAGGGAACCTTTGCTGCAGGATGAGCAATATTGTAGCTAAATCCTGAAATGCAAACTTCAGTGGTGCCTGGACAATTCTTAGCCCTGCTTTTGTGACTGTACTACAAAGTCTGTGACTCTGCTTTGTGGACCAAGCTTTCTACTGGGGCTGATATTCTTCATTCCTTGCCTGATTTCTGCAAATGCTGTCTCATGGTCTACCCCAAGGGCAGCTGTACAGCAGCACTGAAGGTTCCCATTACCTGTGGGAGTCCCTCAAGATAGAGGGTGCCATAGCAGTGCCTTGACGGTGGCACGAGGGATGTCATTGCTGGGGACCAGCTGCTCTCCCTCTCTGCCATATGTCTGTTTGTGTACGCAGACGGAGTGCAAATGTATTTTATTAAATAAAAACATCTTTAATTGAATGACACTTCCAAAGCTGGTTGAGCTCCAAAAGCAACATCAGCTGCAGGCACTGCTTTCCTTCTCTCTCTTGCCTTCTAGCATCTTAAGTCCAAACACCTCTCAGATATATCATGTCTTCTACATTTTTAGTTGATAAGGCTCGCAGTGTTACAACACTTCTGTGCTCAGTTCAAGGAACAGCATGGCCTTGGGACTGTTGCCAGCAGGATGCACAGGTAAGACCATCCTGCTTTAGGAGAAGCGGATTTGGCCGCATGCATGTCAGCGCCATGCCATCCTGCTTGCTTTTCTCACCAGAGAACAGGCCTTGACCTCTAGGATCAGGAATAAGGTTCTCTTGTCCTAATCCAGCTCTTCTGGTCTCCTAATGCTCTGTCACAGCTCCAGAGCATTGAGGCTAGGCTGGCTGCAGAGGGAGGTCCTTCACCTCTATAGCCAACCCAGAAAAGGATGGACAGAGAATTTTTCTGTAGCCCTGGGCATTTTCTCCTTGCATGCATCCCTCCCCAGCCATCACAGCTGCAGTTGGCTTGACAAACGCAGTGTCAGCTTTCCAGCCCCTCTTCCCCAAGCCTGCAGCTTTGCCTGGGGTTGTGACCCAAGTGCAGGACGCAGCACCTGGTCTTGTTGAAGCTCATACAATTGGCCTCAGCCCATTGATCCAACCTGTCCAAGTCCTTCTGAAGAGCCTGCCTGTCCTCAAGCAGATAAACACTGTTACCTAACTTGGTGTCTTCTGCAAACTTACTGAAGGCACTCCCAATCTCACAGAATCACAGAATGTTAGGAGTTGGAATTGACTGTGAAAGATCATTTGGTCCAACACCCCTGCCAGAGCAGAATCATCTAGAGCAGGTCACATACGAACTTGTTCAGACAGGTTTTGAATGTCTCCAGAGAAGGAGACTTCACAGCCTCTCTGGGCAGCCTGTTCCAGTGATCTGTCACCCTCAGAGTGATAAAGTTTTTCCTTGTGTTTATGCAGATTTTCTTGTCAAGGTCATTGATAAGATGGGGTAGTATGGCCCTGGGCCATGAATAGGGTGCAGAGCAGCCTGTCTGGGGTCTTTGAGAGGTAATCAGACTCCAGCAGGACATTTTCTCCATTCTTTGTCTGTCATACAAAACTCCTGGCCAGGATCTTCCCATAGAGTTAGAGAGTGATGTGCTCCAGCGCTGTGCATTAGGCAACCTTGACATACACTTAACTGTTGTTTTCAAACAAATAAAGACAAAAGCAGTCATTAGTGTGCAGACATTATCTCATCCATCCTAGCAATATCCACTTCAGCTTCCCCAGTATTTCTCATGGCATCGCCTCAGCAAAGAGGGTGGCTTGACTGCCTGCTTCCTCGTCATTGCACCTAACTGCTGCTGCTTGCAGGCAGCACCAGAAACAATCTCTTTTCTCCCAACAGCACTTCCAGGCTTGAGATAAAAGCAATAAGAAGCCAAGAGTATTTCCCTTCTCTACAGTCAGGCTGTTGACATTGCAAGCCTTCGTTTTTTTGGGTTCAAGCCTGAAAGTGGAGCTCAGGGATCTGCCATCAGAGCCGATTGCTTCTATCACCTGATGCTTTCAGCACTCACCTGGACACAGTCCCCAGCCATTCCTACAAGAACTGGCAACACTTTCATAGCGGTATCATTTCTTGCAATGAAAGCACTTTGCTTTTGACAGTTGTCCACACTATTATTTTCTGCAAGACTCTTGGTTAATGTGTTACGCAGATCGTATGATGCTGTCACAAATCCCTGGCATCTTTAGTACTTGTTTCTGGTAATATTCCAATTTCTTGAGCAGGTTTAGGGTCAAATCAGCCTCATTCAATAATCACTGGTTGGGGGTTGTTTTATTTCCCTGAACACAGAGTACCCAGTTCCTTCATGCATCATTTATATTCTCTGCACCCTGGCAAAGCTCTGACCATTTCTCTATTCTAGCCACGTTTTCAGAAATGTTCATTTTCTTTCAGATTCTCTTTATAAAACCAGAAATGCTCTATCATCTCCGGAGACTCTGAGGATAGGTGATTTTGTAGATTTTCCACCATCTCAGCAAATGCTTTGTCTGCAGATTTAATAGACACTGTTATGCTATGCAGCAGATTATAAATTTTAGCCCCCATTATGATCAGTAAACTGCCAGGGTTTTTTTAGATGTTATGCATTGTTCACTCTCATAGCATAGGGGAGCAGTTTTCTCCCCAGCCAGTGGAAAAAACCTTTACCAAGACAGCCAGACATGTCTATTCACCTCTGCATGAGTGGATTACTCACGGCCTTGCGCCTGCACAGTGCAGCTCTCTGTGCTCCTTGAGTGGGTCTCATGGCTCTCTTCATTCACCAGGAACAGGGTAGAGCTGAAACACAGAAGTTCTTGGGAAAGGAATCACTGTAAGTCCCAAGTGCTGGTCTGTACCAACAGCTTTGCAAAGGGATGGTTTTGCAGACCCGTACTGGTGGAAGAGCTGTACGATCACCTCATGTGATGCTACCTAGGCCTCCACCCACCTTCTTTGTCTGGCAAGTTGCAGTGGAAGATCTGCTGATTCCT
>NW_009721298.1:85003-90022 GCF_000703405.1 Apaloderma vittatum
GCATGGGCCAGCACTTTCATCTTGGCTGTGATCCCAGTTATTGCCATGACTCAAACACTGTTAACTTGCCTGCAGGTTGCTAGCAAGCTGCTGCCACTTCCATGTTGGAAAAACGAGAGCCTGGTGGACTCTGTACAGGTTTCTGCCTTAGCTGGAGTGTCTTCAAAGAGGACGGTGGCTGAAAACTGTGCAGGTGAGACATATGGGTACTTTCTTCCTCCTTTCCCATGCCTGAGTTTCTTTCTGATGGCTGGGTGGTGTAGGTGGCTGTTCTATGATCCTGGACATCTCTAGACAGGATGAAATTTCCCACCTCTATATTTTGCGGGCTGGCTGATGAAGACCTGCGAATGCTCAGCTGAGTAGTACAACTCCAAGAAAGCTTCTGAGTTCTCTCCCCACCTCTCCACTCTCTGTGTTCTGATCCCATTGTTTTCACCTTATACATTTCCTCTGATAGCTGGATTTTACTCCTGGTCAGTTCTTCTCCTTCTGCTCTCTGCAGCTTGAAGTCAGTGCACTGAATGGAGGGATGGGGAGATGAGCAGGAGTTGGATGGACAGAGAAATCTGTGGTGGTGAGATGCAAAGCCCTCAGCATCTTGATCATGCAGATGGTGGGCTCTGTGGATTACCATATCGCTCAGTATCAAGGAGCTGGGCACAAAATACCTTCAAGACTGTATCATGAGATGGAGGCCCTGGCCTGGACAAGTGGTGTCCCAGGACAAAGAAACTGAAGTAGAAGGAAGGACTTCTCTGAGATTCCTCAGCCCATGGTCTCTGGGTGGAGGTCGAACTGCACACCCCAGGCCCAGCATCTCTCTGCAGATTTCTTTGCTCTGGGCTGGCGTGCTCTATGCTGAGCCATTCTGGCCTCTGGAGACCTGGGAGAGACCAGGCTAGGGCAGAGTACACCTGAGCTACAGGAGGCCCTGAGGCTGTGATGCAGCTGAGCAGCAAGGCAGCTATTGAATCTGCTGGATGTTTTATAGCAAATTCAAGTAGTGACCCCATTATCAAAGCTAGGCATTATCTCTTTAGAGCCTTGTATTTAACATAAGTGATAACTCTTTGAGGATGAGTTGCTGCCAGGTGAAGGAGCAGGGGACTATGTCAGGTATGGTAAGAGAGACTATACCAAAAAGGCTGAGCACTTTCACCTGAAGGGCAGCAGAGATGGGAAATCAGCTCACAGAGCCTATGTATCTCTTCAGACTGTGGCATCATCCTGAGCAAATTTCCCAGCTGATGATATTTTTATATTAAATTAAAGATTTCAAGCCCTGCATTCTCCCCAGAAGAGAGGATTTGTATATATGTATATCTTTTTAAGTTGCAGAGGTAAGTAAAGCCTGAATCAGTAAAATGGTTGGGGAGGAAAGGGGAAACAAAAGGACTGTGCTGGGTGGGGAATGTGATGTCACAGGCACTGGCACATAAGCAGAGACAGCCTGGGCCTGGGAGGGAGCTGTGTTGTTGGGGAATTAAATCTGGGAGGAAGATGTTGCAGGTTGTTGGTAAAAAAAGGAGCTGTAAGTGTTTAAAGATGTGGGGGACAGGCGAGCAGTGGGGATATGGGAACATTTGCACAGGTCTGCAGGGAGCTGTGGGGCTTGTGAGCCCCAGGTGTGGGCAGCACTGTGAGGGGTTGGCGTTTCATGAAGAAGGAGGTGCACAGAGCCAGTGACCAGCATTTATATGTCAGTAATGCCCACTGTGTGCCCAGCATTGCTCAGATATACAGACAGAGACAATTGCTGCCTGGAAAAACACAAGAGCCATGAGGAAACCAAGTGGTAAACAAAAGACATGAGGGAAAGGAGAAAGGCAGCCATTGGGAACACAGGCGATGCTGCACTGGACACGATGAACGTCCCTTTAGGCTCTTTTCTCAACTCTGACAGTGGTTGATATCAGATGTTCCAGAGAAAGCGGAAAAAAAATCTTCGCAACACATCTGGGTGTTGGTGTGATAGTATCCCCACGGGGGCTCTTCCTGCCACGCCCAATTTGCTGAGAAGCCTACACATGGAAGTTAGAAGACTGAGAACTCTTGTCAGCTTTGCTCTGGCCGAAGTTGCAGCCAGGAGGACTTTCAGTCACGTAACCTGCTAGCCCAGCTAGTTTCCCTTCCGAGTTTTTCTATTCTGAGTGTGCTATGGGCTCCTCAACCCTTCTGGCAATCATAGACCCATGTGCTACGTACCTAAACCCCGTGCTCCTGCAGAAAAGCACAGGCTGGACTATACCCTTTCTAGATACATCTAATTGCCACAGACTGAGAGCTCATCCCCTCTTCATCCCAGAGTTTTGAGGACAATCGGCTAAACGTGAGCCAGCAGTGTGCCCAGGTGGCCAAGAAGGCCAATGGCATCCTGGCCTGTGTCAGGAATGGTGGTGTCAGCAGGAGCAGGGAGGGAATCATGCCCCTGTACTCAGCTTTGGTGAGGTCCCACCTCGAGTACTGTGTCCAGTTTTGGGCCCCTCACTACAAGAGGAATATTTAGGTGCTGGAGAGGGTGCAGAGGCGGCTACCAAGATGCTAAAGGATTTGGAGCATGTGTTGTACAAGGAACAGCTGAGGGATCTGGGGCTGTTTAGCCTGGGGAAGAGGAGATTCCGGGGAGACCTTATTGTTCTCTACAACTACCTGAAAGAACATTGTAGCGAGGCGGGATTTAGTCTGTTCTCCCTAGTGACGAGTGATCGGACAAGGGGAAATGGCCTGAAGTTGCACCAAGGGGAGTTCAGGTTGGATATCAGGAAGAATTTCTTTACCGAAAGGGCTGTCAGCCATTGGAACAGCCTGCCCAGGGAGGTGGTTGAGTCGCCATTCCTGGAGGTGTTTAAGAGATGGGTAGACGTTGTGCTGAGGGATGTGGTTTAGTGATGTTGATAGGACTAGGACAAAGGTTGGATCTGATGATCTTGAAGGTCTTTTCCAACCAGAACTATTCTATTATTCTATGATCCTATGATTCTATGACTTCTCTCCTAGTGTGGGTAGGCAGTTGGAGCAGCATGCTACCACTCTTTTCCTCTGTGGGGGACTATTCATGGAGGATAGATTAGCAGGAGGTTGAAGAACAAACTAGGTGAGCCACCTACCACTGCCATGGAACGTCCAACAATGCTAGATGGCCAAACTGGAGAGTCAAGACCAGCATTTGCAGGTGCTCTGGACACCAAGCTGGCTGCCTTTATTCTGCATCCAGTAGGACTATTGAATAAGGGAAATAAATTTAAGGAAGGATCTCAGGAGCAGTTGACAAGCATCTGGGATTGACTGACAATTGCTGAGAAAGTTGATGGAGTGCAGGGTTAACCCAAGAGACCTTTGACAGTTCCTAAGATGATGGTCCCTATGATGCACAGCTATGGTGCATAGACCTCTTCAGGAAGAACCCACACTATCTGTTCACACTCAAAGCACAAATAAATCAAACAAAATAAAAATGAAAAGGAATAAAAGAACTTTCAGTTTTATTTGGCTGTAAATGACAATTGCTTTGGGATTTCTCCACAGGATGCTTTTCAGGAAGATTTCTCAGCAACTCAGGCAGCCACTTAAAAAAACAGAGGTGGTGAAACTCTAGTCTGATAGGTTTTCCAGGCAAAGTCCCCATGGATTTGATATGAGCTTAGGACTGCCCTGAGGAACACCTTCCATCTCCTCAGTGCTGCGTGGCACATGGCAGCATAAACCATGAGGGACATCCTGGCTCACAGCTAGTTCAGTTCCTCTGATAGAGACCGCTGAACAACACACTGAGTGATGTGGGGCTTTGTTCTGGGACTTCCTGCCCCCTTGCACACGTACACACGCATGCATGTGAACACATGCTAGGATTTCCAAGTGTTGTCTTTGTGATTCCTTCCAGCTGCAGAATTACATGCCCAGCGAGCAGAAGTGTTTTTGTTCTGTACCCCCGTGTCCTCCCTCAAAGAATTGATTTAGGTGAACGTGTTGCACCTGTTTATTGCTATTCCTTTGCGTCCCTACTGGTAGAAGTGTTGACCACATATCACAGCTCCAGTGGCCTGTCTAACTTGCTCGGGTTCACAACACTACAGTCTCCAGGCAGCGGTTGCAGCCTGCCCACCTCGCTGCACCTGCTTGCTGGAGGTGCCCCAGGGAGGCGAGCGCTTGGCTGCTCAGCCCCTGCCAGCCCTCTGGATGCCTGCTCATGTCTCCACTCTGCTAGTGCTGGGGCTGCACCCCGTGCAGCACAGCATGGGAGGCGAAGGACCGTAGGACTAGGTTGGGACACGTGCAGTGACCACATGGTGTGACGAGGTCCATCCCAACATGTCTGCCCCGCAGCAGCTCCCGGAGGAGATGGCTTTCACTCTTGACCACCTGCATCATGGGGTCAGGGCTACCAGTGGCTTTGCATTCTCAACAGGTGGCATGTGAGCCCAGTGAAGGAGAGCAGGTCATTCATAGGAGTCTTTTCTGGGCACTCCAGCTTTTCTGGGCACTTCAGCTGCATTGAAGTCCTTGGGAAGATATATCAATGGCTCTCCAGGGATGATCTCTCCATGCACGAGCCCTTTCCCTTTTCTTTCTCTAGGCCTTTGGTGTGAACCTTCTCGCTGTCAGGAAAGTAAGAAGGGACACTTGAAAGCTATGATTCATGACTTTAGGCTTATGTTGCCTGATATTTTTAAGGCTCAGAATTATCTGCTGCCAGGACACCACACTCATGCTTCAGCAGCTGCTTCAGTGCCATTAGGTTGCCATCACTCATGCAAGAGACAGTGCCCAAAGCAATGCCTGTGCAAGACCATAGCTCTCTGTGGGTTATTACTGCCCTTCCCTGAGCAGCTAGGGGCAGCAGCAGCTCAGCACACTGCTTTTGTATATGCAAGGTGAGGGCAATGGGTAGTGTCTCTCCTTGAGCTGCTAGGGGGTTCTGGTTTGGTTTATGTGAACTTTGTGATTGCTGTTTTGGAGTGAATGCCTAATGCAGAGCAGTGAGCAAAGCCTGTTCACAGACCACGTGGATGCTTGCAC